>NW_017731698.1:1743987-1745088 GCF_001890085.2 Hipposideros armiger
GAGAGAGAGAGAGAGTTACAGAAGCTATGAAACATGCATTCTGGTTTTTGACGGTTAAATACTTTCCTTACACCTCAATTCATGCAGTTCAGGTGAGGCTGATTGTCTCCTGACACGTGTATCCCTCCTGAATGCCTCTAGCTTAGAGGTAGCACTAGGCTTGCTCATCTGAAGCTTTCCCATGACTTCTGCTAATACAGGAAAAAGTCATAGTTTTCTTCTCTCTTAATTAAGACCTGTAAAGAGACGAACGACTGATATTAAGTTCTAGAACTGCTAATAGCCTTCTTTGTTGCCAGATGGTGAACCTGGTTGACAAACAAGATAACAGCGGAAATTGAAGCTGAGAGATAGAGAAAAGTAAATAGATTAATGATAATATTGTTTGAACCTCTGGATCCAAGCTGGCATCATTCCTTGAACTTCCTAGATTAAAAAACAAAATTCCTTTTGTGTTCAAACAAGTTATTTTGAGTTGTGTTCCTATTACTTATAACCAGAAGTAACAAAACAATTATAGGAGCCTATAAGAGGAGGTGTTTCAAGTACGGTGGAGTAGTCAACTGGGTGAAAAGCCACTGAAAGTTGAAAAAGATGAGAAGTACTCATTAAATTTGGCAAAATGGAGTCATTGATATCTTTGATGAGATGTGTTAATGCAGTGGTGGGACTGGAAGTCTATCAGAAGTGGGGAAAAGACTAAATTGGAGGTGGTCAAGTGGAGACAGTGAAGGTGGAAACTTACTTAAAAGAACTTATGTGAAGAGAAGTAAAGAAATAAGGTGGTTGTGAGGGACACTATGGTACCAAAGTAGAAGCAAAGAATATCTGATATTTACCTCTGCTCACTCATTTGTCAAATATTTATCAAAGGATGGCTATATGTTAAGCTATCTTAGCCCTTGATAGATTTTTAAAAAATCTACCATTACTGTATGTCAACTATAATTTATATATATATATATATATATATATATATATATATATATATATATATATATATATATAAATAGTCACGGGATGTTGAGTACAGTGTGGGGAGTAGAGCCAATGGAATTGTAATATTGTGTTGTCGGAAAAATGACGCATGTTTGTGACAGA
>NW_017731698.1:1745178-1757804 GCF_001890085.2 Hipposideros armiger
TGAAGATGGAAGACCAAACTGTGCATTTTTGCCATATTTTACTGTTTTACTTCCATAAAGGGAAGAACATGCATCAAGCTTGTGAGAAGTTGCATAAAGTTTATGGTGACAATGCCCTATAAGAACGTCAGTGACAACGATGGTTCACGAAATTCTGTGCTGGTGATTTTGATCTCAACGACGCTCCTCAGTCAGGGAGGCCCACCGAGGTTGATGACGACAAAATAAAGGCATTGATTGAGTCAAACCCACATTACACGACATGAGAGATTGTGGAAACATTGAAAATCCATCATTCAAGCATTCACGACCACCTGAAGAAGCTCGCATACATAAGCATGCTAGATATTTGGGTACTGCATGAACTCAAAGAAGTTCATTTGACAGTGTGCATAAACATCTGCAATATGCTCATTAAACATGAGGAAAACGATCCTTTTTTGAAACGACTGATAACTGGTGATGAGAAGTGGATTGTTTACAACAATGTGGTGTGCAAATGGTCTAGGTCCCAATGTGATGATTCACCTCACACGACATTGAAAGCACACATTCATCAGAGGAAGGTTATGCTCTCAGTGTGGTGGGATTTTAAAGGTATTGTGTTTTTCGAACTCCTACCAAGGAACCAAACAATCAATTCAAATGTGTACTGTCAGTAATTGGACAGTTTGAACAAATCCATAATTCAGAAATGTCCAGAGCTTGTTAATTGTAAAGGAGTTGTGTTTCATCGTGACAACGCGAGACCACACACAAGTTTGATCACCCATCAAAAATTATTGGAGCTTGGATGGAATGTGTTGCCACACCCACCATACTTGACTGACTGTGCACTGTCAGACTTCCACTTGTTTCGCTCTCTTCAAAACTCCTTGTGTGGTATAACGTTCAATTCCGATGAGGCTGTAAATCAGCACCTTGTTCAGTTTTTTGCAAATAAAGACAGGTCCTTCTTTGAACGAGGAATTATGAAGCTCACTGAAAGATGGCAAAAGGTCATCGAACAAAATGGGCAATACATCGATTGATCTTTGTTCTTTATATAAATAAATGACCTTTGAAAAACATAGACAAAATATGTCATGACTTTTCTGAGAACCCAAGAGATATGTATATGTATGATGTCAGGGGTGGGGGAGCAGTGGATTGGGGAAGGGGGATTGTCATTTTGTGAGGGGTGAAAAGTACAACTATTGCATTGTTTTGAACACCTGAAATAAACAAACAAACAAAAACCTACCATTACCATTTCTTGATTCCCAGTGAGAAGTGGTGATGGCATATTTTTAAACTAAAATAAAAATGGTATAAGGAAAGTCCACACAGGTGGCAACATATGGTAAAAATAAAATTATTTTATCTGTCTGATTCATAATATTTTGTATTTCTGTAAAATTATTTTCCTCAAATTGCTCAAAAATATTTGGTACACATTTAGGTGGACCTGTTCTTTCCAAGGAAAGAGAAGTTTGCTCTCTCTGGGATAACATATTTAATGAAGAACTATTTCAAATTAATACATTTTATCAAGTCAGTTTTCTTTGATAAGAAATGGTTACAAACAGCTATGAAGCCTCAATTCAAGAAAAAAAAATACTTGGTGCATATGATGTGACAGATTCTATGCAAGGTAGTGAGAATAAAGAAATCAAAACAGTTTTTCATATTTAAGAAATCAGTATCTAAACTGACTCTGGGTGGTGAACACAGAATGTGATATACAGATGATATATGATAGAAGTGTACACTTGCAACCTATGTAATTTTACTAACCATTGCAACCCAATAAATTTAATTTAAAAAAATCAGTACCTAGTATGGGGACAGCTATAAGCCATTCAAAAATTGATAAGAATTGCGATAGAAACAAATACAAGACTTCATAGGAGATCTTTGAAGGGGTGTCCACATTAGAGTAGAGCCTGTATCTTTCCAAAAGGAAGTAGAGTTTAACTGAGTCTGAAGTGAGAAGTAGGACTTTGAAAGACAGTTGACCCTCCTTACTTGCTTCTCATAGTACGATCCAGCTTGCTTTAATGCAAAGCTCTTCACACAGTAACACATAGTAAGTGCTTAATAAGGGCTGATTTAGCTGTTATTATCAATAGACTCCTAGCTTTGTATAGATACACACAAGTAATAAATTGCTATTGGTTAAGAGGAGGCAGGAAATCACTATTGTAGAAAGAGCAAAGCTTTGGCGTTTTGCAGATCGAATTTCAAATGTACCTCAGCTACTTATTAACTCTGTGATGTGTTAGTTTTCTAGGGCTGCCATGATAAACTACTAGGTGGCTAAAACAACAGGTATTTATTTTCCTTACAATTTTGGAGGCTAGAAGTCCAAGATCAAGAGGTGAACAGGTCTGGTTTCTTCTGAGGCCTATTTCCTTGGCTTGTAGATGGTCACCTTTTGTCTGTGTCCTCACGTGGTCTTTCCATGGTGTCTCTATTATCCAGATTTTTTATTCTTATAAGGATACCAGTCAGATTGGATTAGGGCTCATCTTAATGGCCTCACTTTACCATAATCACCTCTTCAAAGGCCTTACCTCCCATATAGACACATTCTGAGGTACTGGGGCTTAGGGCTACAACATATGAATTTGGGGGGACACTATTCGGCACATAACAGTGACCTTGAAAATGTATCATGGTAATCACTCTGAGATTCAGTTTTGTCATCTATAAAAAAGGTAGATAGAGCAGGGTACCCTAGATTCTCCCTGGATGGGTTTCAGAATTTGGCTATTTTCAGTACTAGTGGGCTGGTGATCACTCCTGTTTTCTGCTTGCATAAATTCACATGATTGGTATTTTCTGGCAAGTTGTAAAGGAAGAGACTTTTTTTGTTGTTTATTTTGGTTGCGATTTTTGAGCTCTGTCATTTGAGAACAAGGAACCATCTGAGAGCCAGTGTCTCCTTGAATAGTCACATAAAGTCCTGATCAAGAGAAGGACTGCAGTGATTTATTTGAGACTCTGGGTACAAATAGTTCTCATTTGGGACACCATGATGAAATTCTAAGCAGCGTCGAGAAGAGGGTCATTCATCCCACTTTCATAAGAAAATAACACGGTTCTTCTATTTTCATTAAATTCCTATCTATAGTCAGCTTTGCTGTGGTAACAAGCAATCCCCAAATCTCAGTGGTTCACAAAAACAAATGTTTATTTCTTGCTCAAGTTACATACCAGCATTTGTGGGTCAACTGCAGCTGCTGGGGCTCTTTGGCTCCGCGTGGCTCAGCTCCATTTGTCTTCTTATCCCAGCCCCTTTATGGGACATGACATTTTCACAGCATAGGAAGAGCAAGAAAGCTGGTGGAGATAAGCAATGTCTCTTACAGCTTCTGCTCAGATGTGGCAATCAACTTGTCTTCTCACAGATCATTGGCCAAAGCAAGTCTAAGGGTTAAGACAGATGTCAAAACGACAGGGAAATGTACCGTGTTTCCCCAAAAATAAGACTGGGTCTTATGTTAATTTTTGCTCCTAAAGACGCATTTTATTCATTTACTCATGTACAAAAATCTACATTTATTCAAATACAGTCACGTCTGGCTGACAATCTTAACTGGGGCTTATTTTGGGGTAGGGCTTATATTACAAGCACCCTGAAAATCATTCTAGGGCTTATTTTCCCATTAGGTCTTATTTTGGGGAAACACAGTATAGATAACAAGTACAAAGAAGATGGCGGTGGGCTGAGATACAGAACTTTCTCACAGGGAAACAACAATACAACCTACCATGCGCTGCTGTTGGCTGCTCATTTGAAAAAGCCTAGCCCTCATCCATATAGATAAAGTGAAGAATTATGCTAGTTCACCTGGATAAATCATGTTGCTATATTTTCCCAAACTGCTGATTCATCCCCCTAGTGATTCACCTCAATTTCACTCTCATTCAGAGCTATGTAAGCAATTGAGGTTTTCATAGAGGTAGAAATATCAAGTCAATATGCCAAGAAGTCATCTTCAGAATCAGTGACACATTACAGTGAGGTTCAAACAAAGGCACAGATGTGGCAGGAGAAATTTCCTGCCAAGGTCTGAATCCAAACAAGTCAGACTGGCAGCATATGTTTATGTGAAAGTGGTTTACATTGTTTTGGATTTTGACATAGAACACATTCGTGTGTCCTATTTTAACGAGTTTTTTTAAAAAAGTCAAACACTAAATTAGATTTTTAGAGCTTGATACCGTTACATATTTTAATTACGTAACTGACGTCCCCTGCTTTGTTTTCATGCTTATCATGGAAACTTCTCATTCGTTTATTCATTCATTTGTCATTCGTTCATCCTTTCATTCATAGATTGTCAAATACTTATTAAGCATTGAGGAGGCACTCTTTTTGGTATTGGAGATACAAAGATAAATAGTCATGTCCTAACCAGGAAGCCCTCAGAGATACAGACACGAAAAAAAATAATAATTACAATATGTAAGATTAGTGCAAAAGGTAGCTTAGTGAAATGGAAAAGAATGTGACCTCAGGAACCAGGCAGACCTGGACTCAAATCTCAGCAATTACCAGGTGTGTAACCTCGGGCACTTTACAAAAGCTTCCAGTGCCCCAGATTGCTTGAAAGATTATTGCACCTACTTGATGGGTTTTTATGAAGGTTGGGAATACATGTATAAAGCAACAACTACAGTTTCAGAACATAATACGTGCTCATTAGAGGTGTTATTGTTTATTTACTGGAAGAATTACAGTAATGCAAAATAATTCCGTTTGGAGTGAAGGTACATCTGGAAAAAAATTTCCAAAAAGGTGACAGTTGAGAGGGAAATATATTCAAGGCAGAGGGCAAAACAGTGTATGGGAAAGGACAAACAAGTGTGAGTTTGGGTTTTGCTGGCCACAGACTGTATTGGAGTGGGTGGGGAGAAGCTGGCAAGATGTGAGCATGTGAACACTGAGTGTGGCAGGGTGTGAAGCTTATGTGCCATAGTGAAGGATTTGGATTTATGGACTCATTCTTTATAGTCATAGCTTTGTAACAATAACTGTTTCTTTGTAACTATAGTTGTCTTCCACACCCCTCCCCCACCTCAACCTGCCACCTGTAATTTATGACAAATAGTGTATTAGGAGATTAAATGTTATTGTTCCCCCACATTCCTTCCTTACAGCCCTACCCACCCTATCCCTCCTCCTAAGGTTTTTTTCTCACCTCTGTCCCTAAGAGTTTATATTACCTCTCACCTATATTTCCTCTCACCAACTGCCTGGTTTGTGAGACTTCGCTACTTTGTCTTCAGGGTTCTATTTTCAGAAGCTAGTTAAGGATCTTTTTAATGAGCTCATTCTCAAGGCCAATTATTTTATTTTGAAAATATAGCCCCTCTTTTGAAATTGCTTGACAACATATTTTCCTGTTTTGTTTTGTAGACACTTTGATGTCTGCCATTCTACCATTTCCTTCACCGCATGCTATTTTGAAATTCCTTATTTCCATTTTTGAACATCTTTTCTCTTCAGCAAAGCATTCCATTCCTCCAGTCCCTCAGCATGGGCAGGTGGAATTTGAACCTTTCCTTTCAATGGGCATTTCTTGCCTTTAATTCTGAAACATCCCCCCCCCCACCCCGCAAACCCATTCAGCTGTAAAACAGTTAAGTGTTTTTCAAACTTTGCCCCTTCTGACACAAGCAGAGAGAAGAGATATCCTCTGAAGTGTGTCCAGTTGTATCAGGAAAGCCTAAAAACTATCCACATCAAAGAATCAATGTCCTGCCTCTGGAGTCTATACATAATTAATATGCAAGATAGTAGATTCAGAAGCAGCTTTGCAAACATCACTACGTGACCATGTTGAGATCCCTCATATTCACTTTCTCTTCCTACCCCATGCTTTCCCCATTTCTATTTTTCAGTCTTACACCACCTCCTAGCTCCCTCATTTTTAAATTCTCCTACTGCCAAAATTCCCACTGATCTAATTTTCCAATTGTAACTTTTCAATTCTGTGCAATTTCTCTTTGTCACACATGTTTATGATCTGCCCTTTATGATTTATCCAAGTTTTTTGGAGACCTATTAACATTATTTTAAATACCATCAGCTTAACATTTCAATTTAGACAACCTCAGAGACCTTCTGATAGCACATTTATTCTTCTAAAAGTCCTCTTTATTGAGGTATAATTTACATAAAATAAAATTTAACACTTTAAAATGTATACTTTCTTTTTAACTTGGGGAATTGGGGGAGGGGAACAGTGTTGGGGCATTGGGGAAGGGGACCAGCCAAGTTGTTGTTTTTCAGTCTTAGTTGTGGAGGGCACCAGTTGCCATCTGGCTGCCCATCTGGCAGCCCGTGGCCTCTAAGCTCAAGATGCTTACAATCTTAGTTGCGGGTGGGTGTAGCCACCATCCCAAGCAGAAGTCGAACCAGCAGCCTTGATGCTCTGATCCACTGAGACATCTGGGCAGCAGCTCAGATCAAGGTGCCGAGTTCAGTCTTAATTGTGGACAGGCATAGCCCACCATCGACCAGACAGTCTTGTTAGGAGCACATGCTCTCACCAGCTGAGCCATCCTGCCACCTGTTGGAAGCTCAGCAGCAGCTCAGCTCGGGCACAGCATCACTGGCCCATGTAGGATTTGAACCAGCAGCCCTGTTGCTCAGAGCTCAGACTCTTAAGCTAACTCTTAACCAACTGAGCCACTAGGCCGGCCCCTAAAATGTATACTTTGATAAGTTTTGACAAATGTATACACCTATGTCCTCACTAGTCAAGATGGGCTATTCCCATCAACTCAGAAACTTGCCTGCTGCCCCTCTACCATCAATCCCCTCTCTTCAAATCAGTCCCTGCAGCTATTCACCTGTTTTCTGTCTTATAATGTTACCTTTTTGAAAAGTTCATATAAATGGAATCATATGGTATGCAGACGTGTGTGTCTATCTTCTTTCACTAACATAATACTTTTGAGATTAATCTATTTCATGCTTCAGTAACTTATTTGTTTTTATGGCTGAACAGTATTACATTGTATGGTTATACTTCAATTTGCATATCCATTTACCGGTTCTTGAATGTTTGGGTTGCTTTGAGTTTGGGAGTCCTACAAATAAAGGTGTCATGAAAATTTTTATACAAGTTTTCGTGTGACCATATGTTTTAATTTCTCTTAATTACCTAGGAGTGAGATTTCTGGATCACATGACATGTGTAAGTGGCTGTACCATTTTGCATTCCCAACAGAAATGTATGAGAGTTCTGCATCCTCACCAACACTTTGGATTGGCATTAAAAAAAACAAAAACAATTTAGCCACTAGTCTGTATTGATAGTTAATTGTGGTTTTACATCACATTTCCATAGTGACTAATGATATAGAATATATCTCATGTGCATATTTGCCATTCATATATATCTTTGGTGATGTAAATACTCAAACATTTTGCCTATTTTTATATGGTGGTTTGTCTTGTTATTGGTTGATAAGATTTATTCATATATTTTGGATGTAAGTCTTTTATCAGCTATATGTTTGGCTAGTATTTCCCCCAATCTCTGGCCTACCTTTTCATTTTCTTAAAAGAAAAATATTTAATTTGGGGAAAATTTATCAGTTTTTCTTTTATGGTTTGTGCTTTTTATGTCTTATCTAAGAAATTTTTGCGTAACTGAAGGTCACAAATATTTTGTTTTATATTTTCTTCTAATGGCTTGATAGTCTTTGTTTTTGCGTTTAGTTTCTATGATCCGTATACACATATACTGTATTTGACCTGCTAAAAATTTCTAAGAGTCTTTTTTTTTTGTATCTGTGTTCATGAAAGATCTTTTAAATATCATCAGCCTAACATATTGATGTAGTGGTCTTTCTTTTTAATGTCTTCACCTGGTTTTGTTATCAGGGTAATGCAGGCCTGACAAAGGGGATTGAGACGCTGTCCCTCCTTTTCTATTGCCTGGAAGAGCTTGTGGAGTGTTGGTATTTTTTCAATCCTTAAGTACTTGGTAGAATTCACCAGTGAAATCATCTAAGCCCGGCATTTTTTTGTAAAAAAATTTAATAATATAAATTTTTTTCTTTAATAAATATGACTTCAGTTAATTTTTTTTATTGAATAAGCTCAGATAGTTTTGAGGAATGTGTCTACTTAAGTTGTGCATGTATTAGCATAAAGTTGATCATAATATCCCTTTATTATCTTTTTAACATATGTAGGATCTGTAGTGATATCCCTTCTTTCATTTTTTATATTGGTAATCTATGACTTTCCTTTTATCTTGATAATTCTGTCTAGTGTTTATCAATTTTATTGAACTTACCAGAAATCTAGTTTTAATTTCATTTATTTTTTTCTGTTTTTGTTGATGTTCTCTTTCATTTACTCTTATCTACAAATGCAAAGTGTTAAAAATTTAGGTTAATGTGACACATTATCTTCCTTTAGTTTTACTTGGTTCTTGATTATGAAGAGGGTTTGGATTTAGCATATTACTATTTAGACCTCTAATCACCCTAACAATTTAGATGTTTTTCCTCATTATTTAAATAAGTTGTAATAAAATTTGGAACCTATAGTAAGTTTTAAGGTGTTAAAAATTGTGTTAAATCAAAACAATCTAATACATTTGCCATGAAAGCAAATGCCAGCTCTGAGAGTGCAAATAAGTTTACGAGCAAGCATTGCTACTTTTATCAGTTCTGACTAGAACTTTATAGGTTGCAGGCTCTTCCACTGAGGTTCATAAGGAGTGTGTGTGAACACCCCCAAGATACTCTTGTGCTGAAAATTGGCATACATTTCTTATTATTTTTTACCTGAAGAACTCAATTTATTTCACAGTCCCATTAACTTATTTGTGGTCATGGGGTAATTTGTGGTCTGATTGACAGGAGTAATATTATAAAGCAGAAACTGGGACACAGCTATTTTTCTTAGCTTTACTTTGGTGGAGAAATTCTAGCGAGTATGAGAATGACAGATATTTGGATCTTCAGGGAATAATGAAAAAGCTGAAAGGTATTATTATCACAGAATAGATTTAGTGTCATTTTTGGTTCTCACTACAAAGGAAGATGTGAAAATGTGGTTTGTTAACTTTATTTAGTACTTCATAGCTTAAGACAGACTACGCTTTAAATCCCAGAGAGTTTTTTTGATAGTGATTTCATAGACGCTGAAACCGAAGTGATCATTAGGTGAAAACTATCCTTTGACTTCATTGTTCAGTTATACCAGGTTCTCAGGAAAATGCCATTGACATACTATGACTAAATTGCTGAATCCAAAATATTATTTATACTGTTACTGAGTGGGTTAATTTTATAAAATCAATTTTAAGTTTGTGGCTAGAGGTAAATCTTGGCAACCTTTGATTGATGTATTTTTTTTTAACCCACTTTGCCCCTAAATTAACCTGCTTTAAAATTGATAGCTATATCTCAATCACTTTTAAATGTTATGCATGAATTTTTAAAAGATGCTATATATTTTTTTATTATCACATGAATGCCTTTCCTATGAACAGCTGTGGGACCATAATATGCTTTTTACTGCAGGGATATGTAAAGCAATCCTTCCAATACTCATTATCCAAATTGTATGCTATCCAATACATATGTGAAATAACTTTTGACTTGGCTTTTTCTTTTTTTTTTTTAAAGAGTAGAACCTAGGCAAAAAAATAAAACATACATTCTATTTTTCAGAGTCTGGAGTCTAGACAAAGGATGAGCAACCCAAGACTCAACTATCACCTAGCAAATTTTAATTGCAGGGTTTTATCTCATACAAGGTACTGTGATTAAGAACAAGTAATAAAAATCTCAGAAATAAATTTTGGGATTTTCTCTCAGAAACTGGTTTTAGGGGATCACCACGTGAGCCAATAAGCGAGCGCCATGCTGAGTCCCATAGCAGACTGGGAATTCATTGAGCTCTGCACAGAGTAAAACAACCATGGACACCCTTGCTACCTAGGAATGTCGGGGTCCTTTGAGTCCTTCGTGCTGCTCTGGGTTTAGAACTTCCCTGTCTATTGTGGGCAAAGTGATAAAGAAAATCCTACAAACATGGGAGAAAACTCAAGATGAAGAAGGACACAGGTCTGCATCTTACTTATCTTTGCATCTTCAGCACCTTTTACAGCATCTGGCACAGGGTGAGCATTTCATTGTGGTGAGTGGAGTGAACTAATTATAACCCACTTCTGCCATTGGCTGTATTACCCCAGGCAGCCTGGACAACTCATTTTGGCTTACTAAAACCCAGTTTCACCAGACGTGAAATGGAGATAATAATGTCTACTTAAGGGAATATTGTGAGACATTAATGCTATAATGCACTCATAATAATTTATCTTTCTGATGGGACTCAAAGTACTTCTATTTTACCAAAAGAAAAGTTTTGGGACCTGTACAATTTATTTTTCCTGAATTGGACTATATATTGGGTTTTCTGAAAAGTCATGATGCATTTTTTGCAATGAAAACCATAGAAAAAATATGTCATGATTTTTCCGACAACCCAATATAAAGAAAATGTAATAAATACTGACAAGCTAATTTCCAAAAAGTATAAGCTCTAATAATATTCTCCTGCATTTTGTACCACTTTTTTACTTACATAATTGTGTTTACATATGTATCCTTATTTGTGCCTCCCAGTAGCCTTGGCATGTAAAGCCCAGGTGTCTTTCTACCAAAAGATGCAGCAACCCAAAAGACAGAATAACTAGTGGTTGTTTTTTGGAAAAAGAAATGGTTATCGGCTGTGAATTTGTCAGGCCCCTTTATTCCATTTGCACTGGCTGCCATACTACCCCTACCTGAGAGGACAACCCTATCAGGGCTAAAAGGAGCTGGGTATTGTCTGAAAATGGTCCTTTTCTCTCAGGTGTGGCAGACCAGGGACACATTTTGGGGCATATGGGAGTAATCTCAGAACTAACTCTTCGTGGTACTTATCAGCTTCGTGGTATGTCTTATGTCTTCCCACAATTCAGCATCTTCTCAATAACTGGAAAGTGATCTTTCTAAACTCATAACTGATAATGTTACCCATCTCTCTCCCCATCTTCCCCTCCCCACAGGGCTCAAAACCCTTACTTTCCTATTGTCACCTTAAAAACATCCACATTCTTTGGTATGGAATAAAAAACAAACAAACAAAGAAACAAAACCCCACAATCTTTATTACTTAACTCCTGACTCAGTCTTGTTATTTCTAACCCCAACTCTTATAAACACACACACACCCCAGTTAATGCTCCAACATACTGAACTACTTTCAGTTTCAAGGAAACTTCCTTCTACACATTTACTCACACATTCCTGCACACACCCACCAGTCCCTTGATTCTTGGCAAATTCTTATTCACCCTAAAGTTCCAGCTTACGTGTCATTTCTCACAGGAATCCTTCCCCGACTGGATAGGACTGAGTTAGATGTCCCTTTATGTATTCCCACGGTTCATTTGTATTTAGGTCCTTGTCCTACTGTATGGAATGTCAGTTTACAGGCCATCTTCCTCCTGTAATCTAATCTCCCTGAAGGCAGGAATAATGTCTTACTTAATTACTTAATGTCTTACCAGTGTGTCCTAGAAGCCTAGCATTGTTACCGGGTGACCATAAATGCCTCATTTGTGTTGAGCAATGGATGGATGGCTGGATGCATCATTGTAAGCAGTTTCTTTGAAAAAATGAGTTTGTGCTTATATGTTAGTAGAACAAGGGGTTGATTTTAAACAATGTCCTAATACCCTATAAATTGTATAGGAACTAAATTATGTCTTTTTCAAAAAATGATTTCAGGTTTTGATAATAAAAATAGTTCTGAATCTTTACACCTAAAGATTCCAAGATAATATCTTGCTGAATGGGAATTAGCAAGGAGTGCTGCAAAATTAGATTAAATATAAATGTATTTAATGAAAGCTTCCCCAACTTCTATAGTCCCTTTCACAGAATTAAAGGGCATTATCAGGAATATTGACTGTAACTCTAGAATTTGAGGGCTATATTATTTGGAACTGTTTTAGATTAAAATACATCATGTTGGAATTAGGTCTTTCCTATCACCTAGGAGTAATCAAAATCTGACAAACACTGTTTCTCAGGGAAAAAACAAAGCAAAACAAATGACTAACACCTCAAGATATTTGAATCAGAAAAAATGTGTATAAAAAGAAATCTATGAAATGGTACATTTTTGGCAGATATTGACAAAAATGAAGAGAACATAGCTTGCTTAGCAACAATTTACCAGATTTTAAAAAAAAAACAAAATAAAAAAAATAATTAAAAAAATAAAAGAAATAAAAATAAAAATAAAATTTACCAGACAGGTGATTTGAAGTTACACATATAGAGACTGTGTTATTCTGCTATGGATATGCTCAGAAACCTTTCCTCGGGGCAGATTCTGTACATTCAAGCAATGCATATCAAGTTAGAGACACACCAGCAAATTCTTTAATGGGTCAGAGTACACTGGTTGAACAGCGAGTTTTCTCCTTTAATTGCATGCTATTCTGTTCTTTTTTTTTTTTTTTTTAGCTGAGCCATCCCGCCACCTGTTGGCAGCTCACGGCTGCTCAGCTCGGGCTGACTCGAACCGCTGTTGCTCAGAGCTCAAACTCTTG
>NW_017731698.1:1757999-1777159 GCF_001890085.2 Hipposideros armiger
GATGGTTAAGAACTCGCTTGGGACGCCAGAGGGCCCCGGTTTGGATCCCACATATGAGGGCCAGTGACACTGCCCTCCACAGCTAAGATGCTGAACGGCAGCTCAACCTGGAGCTGGGTTGCTGTGAGTCGCCGGCGATAGCCTAGGCTGCAGCCCCTGTGGCAGTGGGTTGCCATGGGATACCGTGTGTAGCCAGCAGCCAGTGTGAGCGGCCAACAGCCGCAGTGAGCGGCCGTCCAGAAGCCGGCGACTGATCTGCCTCACCAGAGAAGAGCGCAATGATGGTGTCAACTTGGGCCAGTGAGGCGACATCCTCCACAACTAGATTGAGGAACAAAATGACAGCAACTTGTCTGTTCCCCTTCCCCAATTCCCCAGCACTGTTCCCATCCCCCCAATTCCCCAATGAAAATCTTAAAAAAAAAAAATTCTGTGTAGACTTATGAAGAAAGGACAGGAGCAATCCCCAAGATGCCAAACAGTGATGGTCACACCCCATAACGCACATGGAAATTGACTTGCCAAGTATTTTAATAGAGTCAAGAATGTGACCATTTTAATCTCTGAAAATTCAGATTGATTACAGCAGAAAATGTTGGAATTAAATCAAGAAGATTATTTTTTTCCCCACAATCCCCAAACTTTAAAATGTTGTGTCTTCATGCCAAACCAGACTGACAATTTAACAAACATCACAACACAATGCTTGGCAGTTGCTTAGGCCATACATTGATTTTTTTTTCATGGATGGCTGATCTTTTATTTATTTATTTTTTCATTTTCATGCCAACTGACAAAGATTAATTTCTAGCAGTATGGTGAGAAGAGCCTTGCTTGGGTCTACAGCTGGACTATGCTTTCAATTTTGATTCTAACTAAATGCTCTTAGGCAACATGTTCTTCCTTTCTGTGTCGCCTATTCTCACAGATAAAGGGAAGTAAAAAAGCCCATCCAGCTCTAAAACTTTTATCTTGTAAGTGGTTCTTTGATTCAGGTAAAAGCACTACAAAAAAAATGAAAATAAAAATAGAAATTGGATCGATGGCATTCTGTTTCCCAGTAATGGTATGCCTGATTTCATATAGTAGAATTGATAGATACAGACATTGTGTTTGAATCACATGGCACAGTCATGGTTAAAACACTGTGCTTCGTATGCTCACCCCCATGCTTTCTGGTTGACAGAGAATAAGATGCCCTTGTTCATGCAAATCTGATAAACCCAGACTTGGTGTAGAACAACGGGCTTTGAGGGGATCAGGAAAGCTGGACAATGGGAATATTAATAAAACTTTTTTGTATGTCTGCCCTTCTTACTCCAAAAAAAGAAAACAGGTTTCAACATCAATTTGATGACTTACAAGGAGTTGACAATGGTAGTAATGGCAGTCGTTTATTGAGCCATAATATGTCAAAAACTTATACTAAATGATTCAAATATTGCCTCATTTCATCTCCACAACAACCTTATGAGATATGAAAACGAGACATAGACAGTTAGGTAACTTGTCCAAGATCATAGATTTGATAAAATGGTAGTTCCAAGAATATTACAAATCCTGTGCTATTCTTATACATCACTTACCTTTCAGGTAGGAGAAATTAAGAATGTATAATGAATAAATATGGCTAATAGACTTTATATTTGAACTAGGTGTATAGTAATAATAAACTAGGCCACAACCACAACCACTGAGGATACCCTTTTAGAGTTTTAATTTTGTAAAAAAGGTGTTATCAAAATAATATCGCAAATAATATAATACACTTTTAAATCACCAGAATCTCATCTACGTAAGGTCATTATTTTATTTTTGTATATTCCCTATTAAACATATTTCTTAGGTGCAGGCATCCTCACTTTTAAAAACAAACAAACAAACAAACAAACAAACAAACAAACATATATTTATGGCCCACTTGCTGTGTGTGTCAGATACCATTTCAGGCCCTAAACATTTGGTGGATTCAGCAAATGCCTTTTCTCATGGAGTTATACCCCGGTGGAGAGAGACATAAAATAAGAAGCAAACAAAATACATTAACAAGATAATCTTAGATTATGAAGGATAATAAAAAATAAATTAAAGGAGGACAAAATAGAGTGATGAGGTATTAGGTTGGGTGATAAGAGAAGCACCATCCGAGGAGCTGCCATTTGAGCTGAGTCTTGATGAATGAGAAGAAGCTGATTTTACAAAAAGACAATGAAAAAACATTTCATTCATGTCCTGGGAATGCATTTGGTATGTCTGAAGAAAAGGAAAGAAACTGGGGTGAAGGGCTTTTTACCAAACCACTTCTCTGTTTTGGGATCTTGAGGTAACTTTCCATTTGGAAATGTTATAAATAATGGGGCAGTGAACATATTCCAGTATACAAGTTTTTTTTTGCTTTTGTTGAACCATTTTTTTAGGGTCAAATAGTTGAACAGGTTTATGACTTTTTATGCTAATTTTTAAAAAGAATTTCATTATTATTCCTGAAAATATTAGTGGCAATTAAGATTACTGTGAATTCCTAATAACTACAGGTTTAGCCATACTTCAAAATTGAAATGTAGAGACAAATTTATGAGAATTTTTTTTCATACAAATAACAGATGTAATTTCTTGAACAGTTAGAAGATAACGATAAAAAAAAGCTATAATCTCACAGTCCAGATAAAACCAACCACTGATAGATATATATACATCCGTTCTGTGTTTGTGTGTGTGTGTGTGCGCGTGTGTGAGTGTGTGTGTGTGTGTGTGTGTGTGTGTGTGTGTGTGTGTGTGTCCCTCTATTTTTTTATTTATTGGTGATTGTGGACAAATTTGTCCAAAAATTATACACTTGATTCTTGGACAATGTGGGGTTAGAGTTGTTAACCCCCTGCAGAGTTGAAAATCTGGGTATACGAAGTCTAGCAATTAAGTTCACAAACTCATCCTAGAAAAAGTGCTACATACCTCATTGCTGAATATCACTATAGTCACCTTCAAAGTACTCCCCTTGGGAAGCTATGCACTGATGCCAGCACCTGGTCCACCCTTCAAAGCAATTTTGGAACTCTTTTTCTGGGATGGCCATCAGAGCTGTCATCATATTACCCTTGATGTCCTGAATGTAATAAAAATTTCTTGCTTTCAACATTTCCTTTCTCTTCGGGTAAAGAAAGAAGTCATTGGGGGACAGATCAGGTAAGTAGGGAGGGTGTTCCAATACAGTTATTTGTCTACTGGCTAAAAATTCCCTCACAGACAGTGCTGTGTGAGCTGGCGCATTTTTGTGATGCAAGAGCCATGAATTGTTGGCGAAAAGTTCAGGTCTTCTAACTTTTTCATGCAGCCTTGTCAGTACTTCCATATAGTAAACTTGGTTAACTGTTTGTCCAGTTGGTACAAATTCATAATAAATAATCCCTCTGTTAACAAAAAAGGTTAGCAACACCATTGCAACAAGTTCGTGAACTTAATTGTCAGACCTCATATGTTCTGAGTCTGCAAAATCTTTTTTTTTTTTTTTTAAAGATTTTTATTGGGAAATTGGGGGGATGGGAACAGTGCTGGGGAATTGGGGAAAGGGGAACAGACAAGTTGCTGTCGTTTTGTTCTTCAGTCTAGTTGTGGAGGACGTTGCTTCACTGGCCCAAGTTGGCACCATCATTGCGCTCTTCTCTGGCGAGGCAGATCAGTCGCCGGCCTCTGGACGGCCGCTCACTGCGGCTGCTGGCCGCTCACGCTGGCTGCTGGCCACACACGGTAGCCCATGGCAATCCACTGCCACAGGGACTGCAGCCCACGCCGTCGCCGGTGACTCATGGCAGCCCAGCTCCAGGTTGAGCTGTTGTTCAGCATCTTAGCTGTGGAGGGCAGTGTCACTGGCCCTCATATGTGGGATCCGAACCGGGGCCCTCTGGCATCCCAAGCGAGTTCTTAACCATCGCGCCACTCGGCCGGCCCCATGAGTCTGCAAAATCTTAAGTTGCCCATTGGTATCTGCCCAGGATTGGTGCCAGGACCCCCCATAGATACCAACATCCAAGAATACTCAGCTCCCTTATGTGAAATGGCATAGAACAATGCATATAGTCAGCCCTCCACATCCATGGATTCCTGATGGCAGATGAAAAATACTGTTTTTGATCTGTGGTTGATTTAATCCATGGATGCAAAATCCATGGATATGGAGGGCTGAATGTATATTTATTGGAAAAAATCTGCATATAGGCAGATCCACAACGTTCAAACCTGTATTGTGCAGGGGTCAACTGTATATTCAAATAAATAGAATGTTTGTCATGTTTGGTTTTTACACTGAAATGTAAACTGGGGCAGAAAATATCGTATAATAACTTTTTGATTTCCAAGGAAACAAGCTCAGTGTTGAAGACAGTGTAAGAGAATCATAGAATTTTGAAATTTAGTATTAGAAATTATTTGATTTCTCAGTTTATTTTATAAAGAGAAAATTGAGCCCAGAGACATTGTGATTTTTTCCAAAGCCAGATGGCTAATTTGTGGCTTAGTTGAGATTAGAGGCATCACCTTACCCAATATTCTAGAAGCACTTCTTAAGGTTGATTTATATATTTCTTTTGGCCCTCACAGAATCTATTGTCGAACTGATTATATTACTGTTAAAGAGTAGAATTGTCATCTTGGGATTTCTTTAGAGTTTTTTAATTCAGGTGAAATACATATAACACATATTTGACCATTTTAAAGTATACTATTCAGTGGCATTTAATACATTCATAATATTGTATAACTACCATCTCTCTCTAGTTTCAAAATTTCAATCACCCCAGAAGACTATCCCATACCTATTACGTAATCACTCACCAGCCATTTAACATTTTCTTCATCCTCAGCATCCACTAATCTGTTTTCTGTCCCTATAAATTTGCCTATTCTGCATATTTTATATAAATTAAATCATACAATACATGACTTTTTCTGTCTGGCTTCTTTCACTCAGCATAATGCTTTGAGGTTCATCCATGTTGTGGCATGTCTAAGTACTTCATTCTTTTTTATGGTTAAATAATATTCCATTGTGTGAATATATCACAATTTATCCATTCATCCATTGATGAGCCTTTTTTCTTTAGAGTTTTAACAAACTAAATACTTTTTTTCACTCAAAACTTGACATTGCAAGCTCCGTGATGTTCACTATAATGCCAGATCAGATTAATCATATTTAACATTTTACCCTTCTTAAAGTGGAAGCGTTGATATTTTACTGTTGCAGTAAATTTACCTCACATATTTTAATTATTAACCAGTATTACCAGTTTTTTAGAATGTTTTTACTATACAGAACCTTTGTGTGACTTTTACTTATAAGTATATTTTAATTAACTTTAGACTGTGATATTCCCCCAAGACCAGAGGATTTATGAAGTGTAGTACTGGGCAAATGAATCTTACTATGCTACTAAGAAAACTACCCCGCCCCCCTCCAAAATGTCCATGTCCTAATCCTCCTAACCTGTGAATTTTACCTTATATGGCAAAAAGGGCTTTTCAGATGGATTAAATTAAAGATTTTGAGATTGGGAGGTTATTCTGAATTATCCTGGGGAGGGGTGTCTGATGTAATCACAACTATTCTTAGATGAGAGAGGTAGAAGATAAGGAGTAGTAGGAGACTGACAATGATACAAAGAGTCACAAACCAAGGAATGAAGGAAAACTGAAAGATGGAAGAAAATGAAGCTTCTTCTGAAGTTTCCAAAAGGAAAATAGCCCTACAACATTTGGATTTTAGATTTCTGACCCAGAACTGTAAGAGAATAGACTCGTGTTGCTTTAAGAAACTAAGTTTGTGATAATTTGTGACCACAGTAGGAAACCAATACACCCACACTCAAGAGATGTAATTTTTAAACTTAACGCTAAAGTTTTATAGCCACTATATTCATACACACACACACACACACACACACACACACACACACGTAAATATCCTACAATATTCATGAGTTTGACAATATATATATATATATATATATATATATATATATATATATATGTATGCTGCTCAGCATAGCTTTTAAATAAAAATAAAGGGTTAGATGAAGATTGTCATAGGAAATGAGACATAATAGCAAAATTTTGTCTGCTTTACCATGGAATAAAGCTCCTTATAATTAGGAAAAGTAATAATTTTCTAAATATGTTGAAATATTAGTTTTTTGATTCCTTAAAGTCTATGTGTATGTTCTTTAATAATCATAAGTTTTATCTGACAATATTGTATTTTAAAATATTCATGCCCAATGTCTAGATAGTTTAAAAATAATTCTCTTTGTTTCTGTTTAAATCTTCATGTGGCTTGAGACAAACACAGATTATATGAATGAAGTGTCTGAGTTTTAACACTGGACTCTGTGGTAGAGAAACTGGACCTCTCAGTTGACCTCATATGACAGAAGAAAGTAACACTTATTTTCTTTACAGAATGAAAAAACAACTTTATATTAGGAAGCATTTTATAAAGATTAAGAGTTCACTGATTCTGAAAACAAAACTCCAAGCTTTTTTCCTTGGAGTTTTTCTGAATTTGCCCCTGAATCTTAGTATTTATCTTATCTTTTAGCCAACTGTGTGGTCACAATTCGTGCACCTTTAAACACAGTAGCTTCCGGAAGCTTCTTTTCACTACCTCAGGGGCAACTTCTCCTCAGTGATGTCATATTTCCTTCCTGACCTTGGGAATACCATTTAAAAGCAGCTATTTCCAGCAAGTAAAAAGCACAGGTTCTGAGTCTCAAGTCATGCTCCCAAAATAGTCCTATGGTTTCCAGCTTAGTTATATCATAATGAATCAGTCTCTTCTTCTGGACCGTGTTGATGACTTTTCCCCATCTTCATCAGTGTCAGTATAAACCTGTACCCGTCAAAGGCATTGCTGGGGAGGGTGACTAAGGAAATCCTATAGGAGAACAATGACAGGAAATTGACACAGCCATTAAGAAGCCTGGAAAAATTAAGTTAGAAGAAAGTGGGATTTGGCTTATTGCCATTTTTTAAATAAAGAAAGAATTGTAAGCAGAAATGGCTTTTAAAAAGTAAGCAAAACGTAAAAATTAAGCATGGCTGTGTATAATGTATATTGAAATAAAGATCACAAATTTGAAAAATGGAGATCGTGGTAGAAAATTACTTTTTTTTGTTTTTTGAGGTTTTTTTTTTTTTTGACTAGGTTATAATCATTCTAAACTGAGGCTCTGATTTTAAAATATTTTTTAAGACAAAGATTTCATTGGGCTTGAGACCAAGGGATGGCCAGGCTTCTCAGAACACAACTGATTAACTGAACTGGGGAGTTAGTGAAAGGTTTGTTTTCCTTAAACATCTGTAAGGAAATATGTTGTTAAATATTTATAGGTTTAGAGAGCATTCTATAATTACAAATCTTAGATAAATAAATGTAATGTGTTAGGGTCTGGTGACTTGGAAAAAATGACCTCATTCAGCATGTGATACAATGGGAAGCAATTTTTACATTTATTTTAAAGGAAATTCATCAATGACTGTTTTGGCATCATCTCCATGTATCAGGTGCCTATATCTAAAGTCAATTAGGGAAATGAGTAATAATGAAAGAAAATCCTCCGGAATGACTGGATGAGACATGTGAGAGCAGATCACACCTAAATTTATCCTTGTGCTGTAAAAAGCTCTTTCTTGCATTTGCCTGTTGATTTTTAACTATTTTCTGTCAGATTGAAAAATGTTATATAAAGAAAAGCTTTATCTTGGCAAAGAGTCACTTGATGCAGTAAATCAGAGAGATTGGTAACTTCATAGATTTTGAGAATTGGGGGAGACCTTCAAGACAATCTAACCTGACTCTCTCATTATACAGTTTAGAAGCAGAGGCTGAGAGCACTTAAATAATTTATCTGAAGTCACATATCATTAGAATAAACAGGCCTATATACTAGGTTTCCTGATTTCCAGCCCAGTGCTACCAGAAAAGACTTATTAGATAAAAAAATCCTTACCTCTACTAATTAATTTTGAATCCCATAGTTATAGAATATGAGTCAGTGGTCTATCTCTTATCATCCTCAAGGCTATAGTAAAATATATGCCTCATGTAAAGCAGACAATAGCTAGCTGTCCATATTCAGAAAAAGAAAATGTGCTATGAGAGACCCACTTTGGGGACTAATAACCATAGCACAATCAGATGGTCCCCCAAGTGGCCAGGATCCCATGGATTTTATGGGCCTTGGGGCAGTCATCTGTATCTGCCTGATCCTTTGGTCAGTGGGATCTACCCTTGTTCAACCCTTTATTTAGATTTCAAACATAAATAACAGCAGTAAAGGGAAAAGTCAAAGCCCCGATTAAAGAGAGAGAACCCTGTTGTTATATACGTTATACAGTAATACCTTAGTTTGCAAGCATAATTCATTCCAAAAACAAACTACTCATATTGCAAGACATCACTTGTTTACCATGTTAAAATGTATTAGAAATGTTTTCTCATCCTGCAAAACACTCGCAAACCACGTGTTGTCACCGGGAGGTAGTGGGGGAGCTTTCGGTGGTGAGATGCCCAGAGTAAAAACGGCGTGCAGAGCCGACACGAGGAGGAACTAGCATCTTTAATCAGCAACGGCAACCATTATATAGAGGTTTTGGGGGAGGGGAGAGCACGGAAGTGCACGTGCTCCCTCCCACAAGTGCAGGTCATGCTTACATAAAGAGCTTATGTAACCAGAGTCGGGTGCCTGCACAGCAGTCTCCGGAGTCAAGGTCTGTACATCTGGGGTCAGGGTCCCTATGTCAGCATGCACACATCTGGACAGCCCGGGCCCTGTGCCAGGGCCACTGCTTGTGTGCACCTGAACGTGTCTGGGCCCTGTTAACACATTACTCGCAATCCAAGGTTTTACTGTATTAGGTTCAACTGCCTGCCCCAAGAAACAGGTCAAGAGTGAGGTCATCCTTCTCCTGTTTGGTGAGATCAGGGAAGCCCCAGAGAGTTAGTTCCTGGGAGCAGCACTCCTTTATCCCTGCACCTAGAGCAGAATTGCCCTATCTCGTTTCTCCTACCCTCAGCCAGAACTACATTTAACAATTCGATATCCATCTGTATAAGTTTGTGTATTTATTTGAAAACATGTATGGATTGCAAGATATTTAATTGTTTTAAGTTTTGGGTTCCTTATCTGAAATAGGGACATTATTAGGACCAGCTTCAAGTTTGTTGTGAGGATTAGATGAGTACTTGTGTACAAAGCTTCCCACACAGTGCCTGCTCATAGGACATATGTAAACATCAATAATGACAATGCAGAAGAAGAGGAGGGGGCAGAAAATCACAAAGTTCTATTCCAAATGCTAAAATGAACTTCATGGCCCTTGGGTACAACGTGGTCTTCCAGAGTGAGAGCCTCTTGCCATGGCAGAGCATGTCTGACAAGGAAAAAAAAAAAAAGCAGATGATTTTTGGATTATTTAATTCAGATAACCTCAAACTAGACTCGTTGGAGCTGGTCTCCCAATAAGCAAAACTAAATAAATATTGATTTTTATGAAATACTTGAATTTAGGTTGGATTTTATTGTTAATGATTTACCCACTTCCAAAACAGGATTTGAAGTAGTTTATAATAGAAGACATCAATACTATAGCACCATTAAAACAAAATTAAAGAATACGGGCCAAGGGATATGGGAAGATGCTTCAACCAGGAAGCCTTGGTTTGGGAAGATTACTACAGTGGCACATAAAACTTGCTACAGTAGTTCCTGGCAGTTAAGATCAAAGCACTTAAATAATTCTCTTTATAAATAAAATAAAGCATGTCAATTTATATTAGATACATTTTCCTGGGTTTTACTCTGAGGGGAAATTTATCTTGTATACAGAGTCCACAATAGCCGTTTTTATTAGATGAAGCTATCTCTTTTATAAACCTTCATAAAATTGAGGACTCGGTGTTTAAAATTTTCATTCTCTGAAAGCATTTCCACAGGGAACAAAAGTAATCCAAAGTGATATAGTCCAGGAATTTGGTTTTCTGATAATTCAGGATGAGAGACTTAGACTGACAAATCTGTGATACTATCACTTATATGGCACAGTCCCTGTTAGATACTTATTGACTAACCCAGATTTTGCTTGAATTAGGAGAGCAATCAACTTGAGATGGAAGTCACCGTATTTGCTAAAAATGTAGTTATTCTTAGTTGTTGTTATAGAAGATACATCAATTTTAAATAAAATGCTTGACATATGTTTAACAAAGTTATCTATTTTGTTAACAATAATTAGAGAAGCTGACTTGATTCTTATATAAATGAAAAGGTGACTCTCACAGTTGGGTTATAGGCAAACAGGCAGGCAGGCCAGGGAGAGCCTTCCAGAAGTTTCCTAGGAATCTGCCTAAGTCTAAAATTCTTGAAGCCTCAGAGGTCCTTCCCATCAAGCAGCAGTTCCTAACTAGGGGTCCACAGCAAAATCACTTGGAAAATTTTTTCAAAATACTGTCTTCACACACCCACCAAATCTGAATCTTCAAGAATGAAGGTCTGGATACAAGTACTGGATAAAAAGTTTCTAAGAGATTTTGGAGCAGATTTTGAATGAGAGCTCTGGCCCTAAACTATCAAGAGATATGTGGGCTGAGAGGATATAAGTGTCTTTTACTGTCTAAAAACTAATATGGCTCTTCTAGAATATTTTGTTTGGAGAAGAATAGAATTTCAGTAGTTCTAATAAACTTGGATTAACTTCAAAATATACTGTAAAACATCTAATAGATTTTCTGTGAAATGGGACTCATTTAGAATTATCCCTTTGCATGTCAAAATATGCCAAACACTTTTGGTTTTGGGGAAAATTGAGTTTAATAAGAAGTTCAGGTTGACGTGATATTTAAGGCCAGTTATAGAATGCCACAGTAATATCACAGGGTCAGTATAGAGAAGAATGTTTAACTTACCGTTTGGCATGACAGGAAGGTACACATCCTGTAACAAATGATTTACATTATTTGTTTAAGGCCCACTTCATTCTAAAAAAGACTTGCAGTGGTATACAAATTCTTTGTGAGTAATTTGGAGAGAAAGAATCTGGAATAGAGTCGTTTTATGCCATTTTCTTTTGGCATGTGTTCCATCAAGGGTCTACTTCTATTCATTTTAATTCCTGTACTGGTCTGAATACGAAAGCCTCCAAGGCTATCTATCTGCACCCTTTACCCTTGGGATCTCAGCTAGTCTCATGGCTATATAGAGATGACTTTCAAATTTAAATCTTCTTCCCCAAACCCTCCAATTATTTAAGATCTCAATTTGGATGTCTAATAGGCAAATTAAACATATTTATCTAAGCCAAATCTCTTGATTCCCTACTTCCCCCACCACAACTTATTCCTTTTCTAGTTTTACACAGTTCAGTTGCTCATTCTTTTTTCTTCTCCCTCTCTCCCCCACTCCCACCTCCCAGCCATTGTTCTCAGTCTAGTTGTGGAGGACGTCGCTTCACTGTCCCATGTTGGTATTATGATTATTGCGTTCTTCCCGGGTGAGGCAGATCGGTCGCTGGCCATTGGACAGCTGCTTACAGCGGCTCACGGCAGCTCTCACCACCGGCTGCTGGCCACTCACACTTGCTACCAGCCGTGGCTCACGGTAGCTCACGGCAGCCCATGGCAGCTCATGCTATCTACCGGCCACTCATGGCAGCCAGCTCCAGGTGAGCCATTGCTCACAATCTTAGCTGTAGAGGGCACAGCTCACTGGCCCATGTGGAATTGAACTGGCAGAGCTCTTGTTCTTACCAACTGAGCTATCCGGCTGCCCTTCATTCTTTTTTCTTAAACTAATTTATCGAGGTATGATTGATATACAAAAAGCTATATATATTTAATGTACACAACTTGATGAGTTTGGAGATAAAAATATATTTGTGAAACTATCACTATAATCTATGCCACCATCAATATATTCACCAGTTCCAAAAGTTTCCTCCTACTCTACTATTATTATTTTTGTAAAACAATACTTAACATAAGATGTATCCTCTTAGCAAATTTGGAGTATACAATACAGTATTATTAACTATAGACACTGTGCTGTGCAGTAGATGATCTCTAGGACTTATTCATCTTAGATGACTGAAACTTTGTACCTTTGTCTGATACCTCCCTTTTTCCCCATTTGCCCAGAACTTGGCAACCACCATCCTACTCTCTGCTTCTGTGAGTCTGACTATTATAGATTCCCCATATAAGTATTCATCTTTCTATGTCTGGCTTATTTCACTTAGCATAATGTCTTCCACGTTTAAGTATGTTGTCACAAATGGTGGGATTTCTCATTCTAAAATCTTCATATTAGTCCTACTTCTCTCCATCTCCTTACCAGCACCTTAGGCAGTTACTACCATCTCTCACTCGGATTATTCTAATGGCCTCCACACTAAAATCTTTGCTTGAATTCCTGTGCCCTAGCATCCATTCTTTACAAACCAGCCAGAGAGATGCTTTCATTAAAGCCCATCTGATTAATAGTATTTCACATAAGATCCTTCCAGAAAATCTTTAGCTACTGCATCCATTAAAATGCATTTAAGACTAAAGCACCCCAATATTGGTAAAATTAAAAAAACAACAACATTGGAGTTAAGGAGAGTTTTGTAATCAGCAAAACACAAGATGATTGACACAGCTCTACAAAATTGATATTTATAAGTAGTCCGCTTCAATTTTAAACTAATTATTTGAAAACTTTAAATGGAGGTAGTTAGTGTAACAAAACGTGTAAAATATTTTGCCTCATTAGATTACAATAGCACAATAATTTTTCAGGAAGCGTTTAAGAAGATGGTTCAGGAGAACAGTCATTTGTTGATTCAGCCTGTTCTAGAAGAAGAAGATGCTTTTTATAATTCCTCTTCGCTGTGGTATACACATTTACTATCATTTTCTTGTTTTCCCTGAATCCACTTCATATGTGAGGCCTTAGGTAGTCAAGCTAGCCTAAGTTCTGCCAACACAGTACTTTGGAATGCAGCACCTGGGTTGGCGCAAGGCTTCTGTAGTTCTGTGTGGCTCAAAGGTAAAGTGTAAAACGGGCACTGGTGTTAGATGGGGCAGGTGTAGGGTCACATACCTTTTACACAATATAAAGGAATTTAAGGTTTATCCTAAAAGCAAGGAGTGTACAATTGACTTCCACTTCACAACTTGTATTTGTTTTTGAAAACCCTGTTGCTAAGGGAAAAGCCATTAAATTAAAAGAAAAATTCCATTACTTTTAATCAGACATGTTCTTATGTATTCTATCCCAAATCAAGATATATAAATAATGATCACATATAAATATATATCACTTGAAAACTTAAAAGAAATTTCTATGAGAATGGATATTCTGAACCCCAGTTTCCAATGTGTGTGTGTGTTTCCCCACACTAGCAAGCAATGCTCCAACACCACCTGGGTGTCTTACAAGTCAACTCAATTCTGACACTATTGACCTGGAGATAGCATATGATCTCGCAGGTTAAAGGTTCAGTCCCCCAAGGTTGTCCCTTCCCCCTTCAGATGCCAATCAAAACCCCAGGTTGTCACCTGAGCTTCTGACTCACCAGCTATAGATAGAGGGTTACAATGACGGACCCTGTCCTTGGATTTCAGATGCCAGTCACAAGTCCAAGTTGTTACCTATACCACTGGCTGTGAATCAGAGGTTCTCATGACCCCCTCCTCAGGTTCGATTAATTTGCTAGAGTGGCTCACAGAACTCAAAGAAACACTTTACTTACTAGATCACTGCATTATTATGAAAGGATATAACTTTAGAACAGCCAGATGGAAGAGTCGCTTAGGACAAGGTATGGGGAAAGGACTCAGAGCTTAAGTGCCCTGTCCAGGTGTCATTCTCCCGGCATCTCTACATGGTCACCAACCTCAAAGCTCTCAGAACCCTGTCCATTTGGGTTTTTATGGATGCTTCATTACATGGGCATAACTGATTAAATCATCAGCCATTGGCAATTGAACTCAATTTCCAATCTCCCTCTTCCCTTCCTAAGATGGTGGGGGGCCAGAAACTAAAAGTTCCAACCCTCTAATCACATGATTGGTTCTCCTGGCAACCAGCCCCCATCCACAGGTTATTCAAAGGCTTTCCAATAATCACCTCAGTAACATAAATAAAGGTACCTTTATTTTTCTTATCACAGGAAATTCCAAGTGTTTTAGGAGCTTCAAGCCAGGAACCCTGGACAAAGACCAAATATATATTTCTTATAAATCACAATATCACAGTATGATAGTAAACACAATCTGTACATGTAACACATAATACAATATCCTTAAGATTTATTGTACTTGCTGAAGAAAGGACTTGGGTGGTGGAGGAGAATGTGAAGGATAAAGTCTTGGAAAGGTGCATTGGTTATCTCATACTTAAACTTCACTAAAAGTAAAGTTTTCACACACACACACACACACACACACACACACACCAGCTATAGGCCAAAGTAAAGGCTAACACGCAAAACGTGCATTTGAACAACAAACTAGAGAGCCATGCCTCCTCCTCATTCTCATTTGGCTAATGTAAATAAAACAATATGTTTTCGATTCATCCAAAAATTGCATTCACATCAAATTTGTCCTCCTGCATCAAGTAAATTGGTAAATGGGTCTTTGCCTGAAATTGTAATGTCTAAATGTTACTGCATAGCATATTTATTTAGTGTCTTTGGAGGTTAAAAATAAAAATTGTTATGCCGAAAAAAAAGTTTTCTGAAAAATAATCTAACTCTTTAAGAGCTTTTATGGCAAATCACCATTAACAGTTATTATGGGATGTACATCTTTAGCAGTTTTGGAGGATGTCAAGCAAGGAAAGGGCATAATTAGATTTGGCTGTTAAGAGTAGAATAGATTATAGGCAAGCATTTATATAACTGAAAAATAAGAGAGAAAGAGTAAGTGGATTGTAGTGCTAATTAGTACATAAATTTGTCAGGACTTGCTGATTGTGTGAAAGTGGAGATTATTGAGACAAAGAAAATGAGTGATAATGTGCTTACTGAGAGAGCATCAGGGTGGGGAGAGAGATGACAAAGTCTACTTATGATCTGTTGGTTTGGAAGTCTCCACTGGAAAACCTAAGTGGAGATGTCCAGTAGGTAGTCACATGAGTTTGGAGTCCAGGAATAAAATCCTTACTGAAACTAGAGGTTTGATAGTCACATCAAATGGCATTTGAAGTCAGATGGTTAGATGAGATTGCTTGGGGAGAAGAAAGCTTAAAGGGAACACAGGAGAGAGCCTCGGTGTCACCAAATTTTCAGCAATGGGCAAAAGTAGCATTCACAAAGGGCACTGGGAAACAGCCACTGGAGATAGAAAGAAAACCAAGAGCGTGTGTGGTCACAGAAGTTAAGGAAAGGGAGTTTTTCAAGTAGGAAGGGTCAAATATGGACAGGCCAAATGAGGAGAAGGCTGAAAAAGTATATACTGAATCTAGCAACTAGAGAGTCACAGTTTATCTTGCTGAGAACAGTCTCAATGGAATGTTGGGAACAGAAGCTATTTGAAATGTGTTGAGGATTGTGTTAAGTTGGAAAGAAACTTGAGAAAATCACCTCGCAGAGCTGACATCCTTAAACATAAAAGTCAGAATATTTATATTCAGAAACTCTTTGGGGAAAGTCTCATAACACCTATTATTTCCCCACAAACTGCCTCACTGCATAACAAGAGATGAAAACAGCTATTATACTCATCTCACTCACTCTCTTATTTTCCCCTCTGAAGAGTGGCTAAAATTAATTTTATGTTACTGAATTTACTTTAAAATTTTCACTTGATTTTTAGTATGCTGTAGATTTATGTCCTGATTCAATCAACTATGTCACATGATCAGAATCATTTTTATATGGGCACATTGGTCCCATCCCCTGATAGCTTCATACAAGTTGATCTTGGGAGCACTAGGAATTTCTCAATTATCTAAATTCATGTTGGTGGTCAGTTGTACAGAATTTAAACAAGGATGCCAAGTATTTTTAAAAGCAATTCTAGATAATCTCAGAAAAGACAGAAATTATACTTAAAATAACTTGTTTCTTTGTTAGACTCACTGTTATTGTTGGTGGTAGTTTGTTGGTTTTGTTGTTTACTGTCAGAGACCATGTTCTTAGATTAATATTGGCTGTTTAACTGTAATTTGTACATCACTCTAAATTTGAAAAAATAAATTTTGTTATGCTATTTTATTTGATTCCTTGAACAACTGTGTAAAGTAGATAATATCCCAAGTAATTTCTCCACTAGTTGTACTATTGGATTGTTGGAAAAGTCATGACACATGTTTGCAACACATGGCACTAGTTCATTTTTGGAAGTACTAGAGTCATTTGCATCTATGTTATTGCTATGTCATTTGATAGCTGACAGTTCTAGCTTCATTCTAAAAAAAAATGAGCGATTTGGTTGAGTTTTAGAGATTTTACAACAAGCTGAAGATGGAAGACCCAACTGTGAATTTTGCCATATTTTACTGTTTTATTTCCATAAAGGGAAGAACGCGCATCAGGCTTGTGAAAAGTTGCATAAAATTTACGGTGACAATGCTCTACAAGAATGTCAGTGCCAATGATAGTTCATGAAATTCCGTGCTGGTGATTTTGATCTCAATGACACTCCTCAGTCAGGGAGGCCCACAGAGGTTGATGACGGCAAAATAAAGGCATTGATTGAGTCAAACCCGCATTGCACAACATGAGAGATTGCAGAAACATTGAACATCCATCACTCGAGTATTCACGACCACCTGAAGAAGCTGGGATAGTAAGCAAGCTCGCTATTTGGGTTCCGCATGAACTCAAAGAAGTTCATTTGACAGTGCGCATAAACATCTGCAATATGCTCATTAAACGTGAGGAAAACGATCTTTTTTTTGAAGTGACTGATAACTGGTGATGAGAAGTGGATTGTTTACAACAATGTGGTGTGCAAACAATCTTGATCCCGACATGATGATTTGCCTCAAACGACATTGAAAGCAGACATTCATCAGAGGAAGGTTATGCTCTCAGTGTGGTGGGATTTCAAAGATGTCATGTTTTTCGAACACCTACCAAGGAACCAAATAATCAATTCGAATGTGTACTGTCGGCAATTGGGCAGTTTGAATGAATCCATCATCTAGAAACCTCCAGAGCTTGTTAATTGTAAAGTAGTTGTGTTCCATCCAAACGACGTGAGACCACACACAAGTTTGATCACCCGTCAAAAATTATTGGAGCTTGGATGGGATGTGTTGCCACACCCACCATACTCCCCTGACCTTGTGCTGTCAGACTCCCACTTGTTTCGCTCTCTTCAAAACGTTTTGTGTGGTATAATGTTCAATTCAGATAAGGCTGTAAATCATCACCTTGTTCAGTTTTTCACAAATAAAGACAGGTCCTTCTATGAACAAGGAATTATGAAGCTCACTGAAAGATGGCAAAAGATTATGGAACAAAACGGGCAATATATCATTGATTAATCTTTGTTCTTTATATAAATAAATTACCTTTGAAAAACATAGACAAAATACGTCATGACTTTTCTGACAACCGAATAATAGACGCCCATGGGAAATACAAATAAGCATGAAAATCCCAAAGATGGTGAGGTAACATTGGATATAAATGACGTTTTGGACAAAGAAGAAAAGGTGGGTATCAGGGTATTAGATTTCAGAAGTGAGAGTAAGCAAATTTACAGATAGTTGAGAAAAAGCTGAACACACCTGGCATGCAAATTCTTGCTGGGCAACTCAGAAACAGTGGGACATGGGATATCTAGCTGATAGACCCCTGCCTGAAGCTCTCCTGCCTACCACACTGAATTCAGATTAGGTTATTCAGGCCAAGGGACCATCCCAAGCTTCCCTTCCTGAATCAAGTTTCCCTCTCTGAGTCTCTTGGGCAGGAAAGGGGGGAGGATCAAAGGTTCTCTCTGAGTCTTTTATTTTGTAATAAACAGCTTAAAATCAATATCACAAAAAGGCAGCTTTAGGGTGGCCAAACGTTGGTTCCCTTTGGAGTATTTTATCATATGAATATATCACAATATATGTACACATTCTACACTGACCATTTGATTGTTTAACATTTAGAGTTATTAGAAATATAATTGTTATGAATATTTTTGTACAAGCTGTTGGTGGATAAAACTATTTGTCCTTGTTGATTATATTCCTAGGAGTGGAATGACTGCATCATATTTTAGTTTTAGCAGGTCTTGCCAAGTATTTTTCCAAAGCTGTTACACCAATTTACACTATAACTAGCAATAGAAAAGAGTTCACATTACTCCATATCTTTACCAAAATTTTGTGTTTTCTGGTTTCTTAATGTTTGCCATTTTGATGGGTGGATCATAGTATCTTGTTTTTTTAAAATTTGCATTTCTCTGATGACTAATGATGTTGAGCATGTTTTCACATGTTTAGTGTCCATTTTTATATATTCTGTCGTGAACTGTCTTTCTGAGTCTCTCGTCCATGATTAAATTGGATTGCTTGTAGATGTATCTATTAGAAATATGTTCTCCCATTTTATAGCTTGTCTTTCCATTCTTTTAATGGTATCTTTTGATAAATAGAAAGTTTAATTTTAAAACAGTCCAATTTATCAATCTTTTCTGCTAAGTCACTGTGCTTTTTGTGTCCTGTTTAAGAAAGTTTTGCCAATGTTAAGGTCATGCAGATATTCTGCTAAATTTTGTAAGGCACAAATTTGACTCCAAGAATTTTTTAGCAGCCAAGCAAGAAAAGAATGCACAACCAAGGACAGAATTCATAGTATTCATAAAGTAAAAGCAAAATAATGTCCAGGAAATATCCTGATAATTTACAACCTCCCTTGATATAGCTAATTGCTTTATGCTAAAGGGCAACTGTGTAAAAACCCTTCATTTTGAGTCAATATAGGTAGGTTTAGTTCTAGGGTAGATCACTGAGTATCTAAGCAAATATCATATATATAGCATTTTCTTCATCAAACTTTTAAAATGTTTTAGTCACTGTGAGTAAAATATTTTACTCCCAAAGATGTATTGGAATCCAGTAATTCATGTTGCCAGTTTATTATGAACCATTATATATATATATATATATATATATATATATATATAT
>NW_017731698.1:1777819-1790302 GCF_001890085.2 Hipposideros armiger
TAATGGTTAAGAGAAGAGACTTTTCAACTAGACAGCTTGGGTGCAAATCTCAGCTCAGTAGTTCCCTTGGTCTCCTCCACATAATCTGCCCCCCCACCCACACACACACACACACACACACACACACACACACACACACACACACACACTCCACCCCCATAAACACAGATAGAATATAATGCCTCTGTCTGGGCCCTCTCTTAATTGAGGTTGGTTCTCCTTCCCACCCTGTTACAGATGAAGAAACTGAAGCACAGGATAGTTAAACCATGTGTTCAAAGCCAGACTGTTAGGAAAAGAGTGGGGAGGGGAGAAGCAAAGAGGATGTGATAGGCGTGGGAGTCTTCCAGAAATGTTAGGGCTGGGTTATTTGTTCTTAATAACCTTTTTCTTTTGGAATAATTTTAGTTTTACAAAAAAGCTACAAAGATAATTTGGAGACTTTCATTATAGCCCTCACCCAGTTTCCCCTAATGTTAATCTCTCACATCACTAAGGTACAATTGTAAAAACTGAAACTAACATCGCTACATTACTTTATTGAGATTTCTCCAGTTTGCCCATTTGTGTCCCTTTTCTGCTCCAGGACCCAATTCAGGACACCACAGTGCATTTAGTTGAACTATGTTTTGAAGAAGAATAATGATCAGATGTACAACGGGAAGTAGGGAAAGCTCAGGACAATGAGGTAGTTGCAGAGCAATGCAGGGCTGAGCAATGAGATGTAGGGTACCATGATGGGACTGGCTAGACCTGGACAGTCTGAGCAGAAGGTGGAAAGTGGTGTAAAGGTTTAGAAAGTGATTTTAGATAGGATAAGGATGCAATTGTCAAGCAGAGCAGTTGTGTCTTATGGGTGTTAATGGGAGAGCAGACAAGGGAGCAAAGTGTTTAAGGAAGTGGGGAAGAACGTGACTGTCCAGCCCTTCCTACTCAGATCTGCTCCTGGAAAAGACCAAGGGACATTATGTCATCTAATTCTCACAGCAACCTTTTAGGTAAGTGTTATCATAATGTCCATTTCTGGAAAGGAAATTGAGGTTTATGAAGGTCATATGGTTCGCATAAGGTCAAACTACCGATAAATGGTGGTAACTGAACCAACGTCTGACTGAACCCAAACTGAACTGAACCAACGTCTGACTGACTCCAAAGCCCATGCTTTATTGCCTAGTTCAATCTAAAGTGTTCTTAATTATACTTATCAGAGTTCATAGTGTAATACTCCTCCTCTTTCAAGTGGTTGCTAAGTGTTAGACATTTGTATTTCATCAGCTTTTTCTGAAGGAACCCACTGGGGACTTTGATGTCCTGGGGCACTCCTTCAAGGCTTGGAACATGTCTGTTCTTTCATGGATAGTGGTTACACAATAAGCAAGCCATTTGAGGGGGTCAATCATTTGAGTAATGGGGTTCGTTTAACCTTGGTGGGGTAATTATATATTTTTCAAAGTTCAACTGACCTTGGGAGTTTGATCACGACCCATACTGCTGTCTAGAGCTTAAGCTCCCACATTTTGGCTTGGGATCAGAGCCAGAATGAAGATAGGCAACCTCAGAAGTGGCAGGAAGCAGCTACTGGCAGTGTCATTAGGCGTTTTCAATGTGCAACTTGAAATGTGCAGAGGGAAAGAAAGCTGCATGTTTTTCCCTGCTTGGATTCTCCTTTGAAAATTAGTGTCATTGAGACAGGAAATACCTGAGGCAAAGTATGCAAAATACCTCTCTCTCTGACTTCTTCCTTCCTTTAGTCCTCCCTCTTTTCCTTTACTCGCTCTTTACAGAATTCCAGGTTTTCTCTTAAAGTTTTGAAATAAAATAACATTCATTACAACTTATTGTTGAAATAAGTGTTTATCATGCAATCTGGCAAAATCATTAGAAGGTCAGCAATGATTCTATAACAATATTAACTTTTAAGACTGATGAGCTGACATTTTCTTGGCTTTCTGTTGAGACTCTATTCAGCATCTTTTATCAATTGATTATCTCTGAATTATAACTGATTGTCTTTTACTTTTGCCTGGTTTTCCTTCTACCTTGATAGTTCAATAGATGCTCCCTTCTCAGACTCTCTTGTTGACTCCTCGTCTTGCAATTGATAAATACTAGAGTGCCCAGCGTTCAGTCTCTGACCTTCATTCCATCCCGTAACTAGCTATACAGGTGCCCCCCACTTTTCGAAATTCCACCTTGGCTTTTACAAAAGACCAATATTAGTACCTGTTGTCACTTAACAGAGAGAAATAAAGGATTTCCGCTATTATGAAAAAAGGCAGAAAACAAAAATAGCGTTCAGTGTTTGCTTTCCAGCAAGCATCCATAGAGGCAGCCCACACCCTGTGCCGTGAAAGTAGCCCTGCCAAGCTCCTTCCCTGGGAACCACACTCAACATCCAGCATCAAGCCGCCATAGCTTTGGACTGTGTCTGTGAGCATCTGTGCTTTGTCTCAATTTGTTTTGTGCATCCGTTAGCATGATGTGTCCAAAGATATCAGAAAAACTTAGGAAAATTTCTAAGGGTGTTATGCTTAATGTACAATTTGGTGTAATTAAGCATTTCGATCATGGTGAACAAAATTAATACATTGTGTGTGTGTTGGGTCTGGGAACAGTCAAACATTTTCCCATAAGAATTAATGGTAATTGCTTCTTTGCTTCATTTTGGCTTCTGAAAGTTTTCATAGAAATGTTCTACTTTCAGATAGTGGGGGAAACCTGTACCGCTGTCATAGATGAATTGCCCAGGTCCATAGCATTTAAAACCATCTATATACTGCTGACTAAAATTTATATCTTCATCTCTAACTAATTCCCTCAAACTCAAGAGTTATGCATCTGATTGACTATTGTACAATGTCTCTTCTTGAATGTTGAATAGTCATATCCACCTTACCAAGTTAAAAACTGAATTTTTAAGAGTTCCTTAAATTTTCTTTTCTCCAAATTTTCCCCATCACAGTAAAAGCAACAATTTCAAACCATTTGTTTATGTCCCAATTTTAGGTGTCACAATTGGTTTGTTGAGTTCCCTGACTCCTCACTTCAATCCATAATCATGTCCCATTGCCTCTACCTAAATCTGAACACTCATTTCCACTGCTACCACCTTAATCTCAATTACCGTTCTATTCATTCTTTAATATAGCAACAGCCTTCTAACTGTCCTCCTTACCTCCATTTTTGCCCACTGACCATTTATTTTCCACACAGCAGCTAGAGTTATCTTTTAAATGTACAAATGAGATCTGTCATGTTTTTGCTCAAAATTCTGCAATGACTTCCCATCACACATAAAATAAAACTCCAACTACTTACCATCGTCTAGGAGACTATACAATCTGTTCCTGCTTTCTTTTCTGACTTGACTTACATCTTTTACCATTTTCTCCTTTTCTCTTCTTGACTGACTTTCTAGTGTTCCTCAAATAGGTCAAGATTGTCCCCTACTAATATCTTTATACTTGCTGTTTCATGTCTCTGATTCTTCTTCCTACCCTCCATATAGCTGACTCCTTCCCATGGTGAAGCGTCTGCTAAACGAAACCTTTTTGAATAGGTCTTTTTTCACCACCCAATCTTTATCAATCATTTCTTGTACACAACAGCCATGTAAAACTGAACAGTGTGTATCTTACACACTAGAATATAAATGTCACAAGTTCAGGGACCTTTTGGCACATTGCAAGCACTCACAATTTTTTGATTGTTTGAATAAATGCTCATCTCTTTCTTCTTGAATGGGCCAACTCTAAAATTCTATAACTCTTGAATTGTGCAAATGTTCATTTTATGTCTTCTATATGACTTTAGTAACTTTTATAAAAGTAGAGACCCATATAAAGTCAGGAATGGACAATTTGGTTCTTTCAAGGCATCTATTGGAACTAACACTATGGTTAATCCATGTTTTGAAAAAGTCTCACCTGAAAGATGTTATATGATTGTACATAGCTTACAACTAAAAGTCTATAAATATTTTTGTTTTCATTGACACAGTTGCTCCATAGATGAAAGAAGAGGCCCCGATGGAGAAGGGATCAGGAGGAAGGGGAAAGGAGACTAAAAGTTACTGAACACCTGCAATGTGAAGGTCATTTAGTTGGAAATGTTGCATATCTTTTGTAGCTCTTCCTAAAAAACTGAAAGGTATGTTTTCATTAACTTGATTTTTCTGATGAAGACAAATGAGATTGACTTAATAATGTGTTTGAGGTCAGATAGGTGACTGGTGGTGGAATCAAGCTCTATTCATTTCAAAAACTAAACTATTTTGCACTGTATTAGCTTTCCCATCCAGAGTTCTATGGAATATTCAAATGTCTATCCTTCCAGAAAGACATGGTTTTATTGGGCCATAAAACTTCAGACGTGACTCCATTTATATTTGCTTTCTGTCTTATTTACAGACTTATTAAATCCAACTGCTATTTGATGCAGACTCACTGAAACTGTTGCTGATGGAATGGTCTTTTCATAGATTGGGGTAGTCTAACATTCTAAAAATTACATTATATAAAACAAGACACAGAAACAAAAAAAACATATTATTATAATAAATGAAGATGAGAAAGATAAATTATTTTCAGGTATATGCTTTTGGTCTTCAAAGTGATACCATCTAAATTAGACCTGCAATTAATCTCATAAATGCTTCTACTAAACATTTAATAAATACTTTGGGGGAAGGAGAAAAGGAAACAAAGATAATTATGCCTAAAATATTAATATTGGAGAAGTCAGTGTTCCTTTGTCTCTTATGCTTTTACGTATTTTCCCTTCCTTCCTTCCTTCCTTCCTTTCTTCCTTCTTCTTTCCTTCCTTCCTTCCTTCTCTCTTTTCATTCTTTCTTTCTTTCTTTCTTCCTCCCTCCCTCCCTCCCTCCCTCCTTTCCTCCTTCTCTCCTATCTTCCTTCCTTTCTTCCTTCCTTCCTTCCTTCCTTCCTTCCTTCCTTCCTTCCTTCCTTCCTTCCTTCCTTCCTTCCTTCTTATTTTAGTTCAATGGACAGGTATTCCAAGGCCAGTAGCTTACACTGTTTACAAATTTGTGCCTATATCGCTAAAATCATTTGTTGACTTTCTCACTCTTTAGCCAAAACAATAGCTTTTGTTGGTGTTATACATTATGATTTGCAAAATCCTTTAGGTATATCATATCCGCCCTCATAAGAATCCTTGGGTTTACAAATAGCAGAGAAGTTAAGAATGAAGTTTCTGGTACCAGGTTATCTAGGTTTGACTCTGCCACTTACAAGCTGTGTAGCTATAAGACTTAATGTCCTTTTGCCTCAATTTCTACAACTGGGAAATAGAAATATAGACATGCAATACCTATTTAATAAGGCTTTTTAATTAAGCATAAATATATGAACATTTATTATTAATAATGATTATTAGCATAACTACTTCTAACACACATCCAAGAATATTCTAAATAGAAGGTATGGCTTCTCTTCATGTTGTGTATTTCAGTTAGAGATAAGTGAAGCTCTTTCAATCAAAGCATTTAATTGACTCCCCACTTCCTAATAGAAATTAAGATAAGATTCCTTAGCACTGGAATCAATCACTCTGCGATGTAACGTTGCGACAGTATTCCTCAGTATAAAAGGAGGTGGCTGCAGGGAGAGGTTGCCCTGAGGAAGGTTGAACAACTTCCCTGGGTTTTGAGATTTCATTGTGTGCTTCACTGATAGATATTAATATTTGGTTTTATCCTGGTATGTTTTCTACACTCAATTGGAAGCATAGCATTTTATTCCAAATATACTAAGAGTAATTTTGACTAGTGGTTTTGTTGGAAGAAATCTAATGATGACAGCTATATGAATACCATATTATAGGTTAGGATTTGCTTTTGCATAAATTATTTTATGCCGTGTGCATAAGTTGATGTGGTCTTTTACATATAAGTTAAATAATAACAAGAGATTCATTTATTTCCATAAGGTTACACAAGTAATTTTCATACCCATCATCAGGTACTAGACTGTAGGTTCAGCTATTAACTTTTCTAAGACTAAATTTTCTTGTCTGTAAACTGAGAACAACAAATAACTACCTACTGAATGGATTATTGAGGGGATTAAACAGATAACTTGCAACAAGAATCATTCCAGGCTCATAGCAGATGTTATAGCAATGTTAGTTGTGCTAATTTTGGATAGAAGAACATTAAGGATATACTACCTATAAATTAAGCCATGACAATGCTTTTTAAATAAGTAATACAAGTTTGTTTGTTTTTTAAATATTGCATTGCTCTCCCAATGAGTTTTACTTAAGATTTCATTTTTAATATGTCTCTCCCCAAATTGGTGTTTATGATGATTTCTGTCCTCATATGTGACTATTTCGTTAGAATCTAAATCAAGGCCCCAAAACCCATTTTGAACTACAGTAACCTGAGATAGTAATAAAAACTAGTTTGTAAAGGTTATGATAAAACAATTCCTTCAGTGAAGGAAGCAACAATATACTCAGTTTAGAAACACACTGCTTAAACCTAATACAAAAAGTGTGAAATATAATTTTGAGTTCCCTTGGTAAGATGTGACTGGTTGATTCAAAGATAAAAAATATAAATGGCTTATAACATGGCTCAAAGGAAATATGAATATCAAAGAATTATTGCTACATAAAAATTTGTTTGAAAATGAATCAGAAACTTCGGAGTTAAATTTTACTGAAAATTAACATAGCTCTGAAATGTTAAAAAAGAAAAAAGGCAGTGATGTAAAGTGGACATCAGACTGGGTTTTTAAAAAATACAGAATCAAGGATTTGGTGTATGCAAGCCTAGATTTAATCCAATCTTGCCAATATTAAAAATGATATTGTTTTATTGAGGCAGAAGGAAGCGTGAGACAGCACAGCACAGAATAAAGAGTGCTGGGGTTTAATGTGGCCTTGTGCTCTTCTACCAACGTGCCCTTGAGTTAATTAGGTGCTCTCTCTGAGTTCAATTTCCTCATCCAGGTAATGAGGATGATTATAACACCTGCTCTGCCTCCTTTTCACAGAGTGGATGTCAGGATCAAAGGAACAGATTGAAAAATATATTCTGAAATTTACGATGTTGCACTCATGTCAGGCATGAGTGAGAAACGAAAATTAAGTAACACCACAGGTTTGAAAAGAATAGTACATTTACAGATTCAATGTAAAATGAAATAAATTATGTCTCTTTGGAAAACCATGTGTATTATCTATTAACTATTGCTATCTATTATCTATTGATATGTAGCAAACCACCCCAAACTTTACTGGCTTAATTTCCTCAAGATTCTATGGGTTAGCAATTTGGGTTCACCTGGGCAAGTCTTCTGCTGTTCTCATCTAGAATTATTTATTCACTCAACTACAGTCATCTGGAGACTTAGCTAGGATTGGGTGGCATATAATGGTTATGTTTCTGGTGGTTAGTGTTGGCTGTTAGCTAGTTGGTATAGGGGGCTTTAGAAGGGTGGGTTCTTCTTGCTCTGTGAAGCCTTTCAGCCTCTAGTTGGCTAGATCATGCTTCTTTAAATAGCAGTCTCAGTGTGATGGTTCAAGTGGGTAAGAACGGAAGCTGTAAGGTCTCTTGGAACCTAAGCTCAACATTCCTCTATCATTATTTCGCTGCATTCTATTTGTCAAACCAGGTTATAGGCCAACTGAAATTTAAGGGCTGGAATAATATAAATTTAAGGGCTGCCTCTTGTGGGGAGTGAAAAAGTCACATTGCAAAAGCCCACTGGGATGAGACAAAGTCTTGTGGCCACCTCCGCAGATGATTTACCACCATCAAATTGGTGTTTGGTTCCTGACCTTTCAAACTATTTGTACAGAAAGGACACTATTTAAGGAGGGCTCAATGGCACAAATGCCAAAGAAAAAGTCACATTTTCAATAGAGGCACTTCATTAAGAATGGAAAGTCAATGGCAAGGACGAATCCACTGGAATTCTGTGGAGGGGACTATGTAACAAGTACAAGAATAAGTTAGGAAAACACAAGAAAGAAGACATGGTCAAGACAACCATGACAGAGGACTCTGTGGGTTAAGCCAAAGGAAAGGGGAGTTAGAGCCATGTGATCAAATCACTTCAGAGTCAAAGTTCAGAAATCCTAGTACAGCGTATCACTGGAAAGGTTTTTTGGAGGAACAGATACTCTAGATAAGAGCTCTCTCAAGTGGTCCCAAGTGGGACAGAGGAGGGTGGAAATCAGGGTTTCTGTAGCAGCACTTTTAGAGATGGCATGAGCAGGTGTTGGGTTTGGTCCATGATGCAAGACGAGAAGTTGTGTGAGGACAGATAAGATCAAATAGCCTGTGTCGGTTGGTGTATGCCAAACTAGGAAGACTCTGACCAAGAAGAAAAGTAGGTTCGGAGATTTGAAAACCTACACAGGAATGGAAGAGAATCTCATGAGAAGCAGTTCCTAGGGTCATCTGAATAATTCTGTCAGTTGGTATATTTTCAACCTGATAATATTTTATGTACCCGTTATTTTCCATCCATTCAAACACATGTATTCGACACTCATAATGTTTTAAGCACCATACTAGGTTGTGGGGATATAAGATCAAGCAAGATATATTCAAGGGCCTACAGACATTATCAGTACAAGCAGTAACAGTTATGACACAAAACCTAGGAGTCATAGAAGGGAGATCTCACTCAGTCTTGGATACAGGGCAGGCTTCTTAGAAGATTAATGTCTAAGTTGTAACCAAAAAATGTAGGCAATAGCCATATCATTTTGGGGAGAGGTGGAGGGAATAGGGTATTCCAGACAGAAGATATAGTATGCTTAAAGGGATCTTAGGCCAAGCAATGCTTGGCATATTTATAGAACTCTATTTTCTCAACAAGCTTGGTATCAGGACTATAATAATCATAATTACAAAATTATAAACTACTAAGTTCTACTTCATGGTGAACATTTTACTAGGCACCCTATACATTAATAACTAGTCTTCAAAAAACCAAATAGCATAGAATATTTATTTCATTCCCCCCTCCCCCTCAATACACACACACACAAACACAAGGTTAGTTAGGTTAGTAAGATGCATAGGCTGGTTTGTTTCCAAGCCACAGCTCTTTACTGTAGGGTACTTAGATTTTTGACAAGACCATTTTAATGTGGCCAGTTTGACAAAATCAATTTTGATAGAGAAATTTTGGACTCAGCTATTTTTATAAGTACATACTTTGACTCACCCCTTAAAAAATAAACTTTCAGATTTTTATTATGAAATAAAAAATGAAATAGACCTTCTCGTTCCTGAGCCTCAGCTTTCATCTATTCCATCTCTATGACAGACAGTGAAGATGGGCTGCAGTCAGACACCCTCTGGCAGACAAACCACAAGTTATGTTTACTACCCATGCTACCGTCAGAAAGTCCATCAATTAATCTCAGTTAAGGGCTGTCCATTTCTGAAAACTTGCTCTGTCTTATCCTGTCTACTTCTTCAAATTCTCTGATTTCTTCAACAAGGAAATAATGGTCATATTCATTAGCTTTCAATCAATAGGTAGACATGGCTATTTAGTAATGTTTTTTTCCATTTGAAAATTGAAAACAGTGTTTCTCAGTAGGAGTGTGCACATTTCAGTATCTGTGAAAGGACAGCACATTAGTTTGCAAATCTTACTCAGTATTGCACTTTTAGATTTGAAAAAGGAAAACCATACTTATTATTTTATAATGGGAAAAGAACACTTATTGTTTTTTAATGTGAACAACAGAAACTAAAGTATCACAGAATCTTCTGTGCTGATAGGAGATAGGCAGGTGATATTGATGCTGAGAGAGGTTGTGGTGGGAAGAGGAAATACTTGCCTCTATATCAGAGCTTCACAGTGGAAAGGATGAAGATTTAAATACCAGGGGTGCCAAATAAACGTATACAAGAGGACACTTTGGTCAACGTCGCTCAAGCAATAGTTCGCCATAGTCAGAAGTGTCTGGACGCTGGTGGTAACCACTTTGAGCACCTCTTGTAATTGCAGAAGTCAAACGTGACTTGTATTCATTTTTTGTTATCAGTATATATTGAGTATATCAGTTTTAATACAGTTTTTTCCTTTCTTATAATATGTATACATTCTTTTGGCACCCTCTGTATATATACACACACAGACACATTTATAGATACACACACACACACACACACACACACACACACACACAAAGCATCTATACACTTAAGAAACAGATAAGCAAGACTCATCTTGTAGAAAGAATGGACATACCTTGCTTTTTGGGTACTTCCTGATCTGCTGACTGTATTAACATGGGAATTAGATAGTTGGGAGGGGTACTTAGGGTACATTTGAATCACTATGTGAATCCTGATTTTCATTCCTAAGATTTACAGGAAATCTTTCAAAACACCTGTGTAATACTGAAAATATATAAGACTTCCTTTGACCTACAATGGCCCATTTGGTGAATAAGAAACCTTAAACTAATTTTTCATAAAGGCACATTTATACATCCATAGTCTTTCAGGAACTGAATAGAAAAATATTTTAGATTTTAGCCTTCATTTGTCAGGTTACACTTGAAAACATTTTAATAAAGATGTTATCTCTCAGACCTTGGGTATATTTAATGAGAACAAAAAAATCTGCATAGTTCACATAAACAAGAATAAACCTCAAATTAGAATTCTGCATTCCACAAGCAAATAACATTGGAAAAAATTTTCTCACCCTTGGTGTATTGTGAAAAAAGTGACTCTCCCACTGAGATGCCCTCTACTCATGCTTTTTGTGAAAAGCATCAGTTTCACCTGTGCCACCAAATATAGACTGTTAGATCTGTTTCCACAATGGCTTCCAAATCTCCAAGAGTCACACTGGTCTCCAGTTCAAAGGTTTATTGTAAATGGGGCAGTTGGTGGCAATCCAAAAAATCAAATATTATGGAGCAAATTGGGTTGGCTCATTTTTTGTGTCTTGTCATATAGCAAAAGAGCATTTACTGCCTATCTGCTTCTTTGCTTTTGATTGTGGAAAATTATGCATAAGATTTGACTCTAAATTAAAGAGCTGATAGTTGTAGAACTGACATGCACATGCATCCTTACAATATGCATTTAAGATAACATGAAACATAACAAATTGCCATACTCACAGTAAAGCTTCTATAACTGTTACTATTCATATCATTTTTTATCAGTGATACAATATGACATGAATATTGGTGGGGTTTTTTTAAGAGCTTTTTCTCCTGCAGAGACATTCTTATTAAGAGAACTAAAGAATAAATTCCTCTCCTTTTGACATTAATATTTTTTACATGTGCAATATGACAGTCAAATATAACAATCCCCAAGGGATGGACTGAATTGTTTTGTTGTACTATAATGTCTTGTAATAAATATTGTTTGAAAGAAAGGATTCATAGTCTGGGAATTTCATTTTGCCCATCGCTTAGCTGTGATGTGTTTTCCTGGGGAAGTGGGTGAAAGAAGGGGTGAATTTGGACACTGGGGACAATAAAAGATAGTATAAATCCAGCAAACTTTGAAAATTACCCATTAAAGAAGAAAATGTAGCCTTGAAGATGAAATAACAATAGTCCTTTCAATTAAAAAATAACGCAAAATGCAAATACTATAAATAAAAAGAATAATATAGCTGAATCTCTGTCACATGATGGCTGTAGCAGATACTGCCAGTGGTAACCCCAACCTCTTCACTTCCCACTCCCCAGTTACCACCACCCCCTCCCCAGGTCCCATTTACCTGTAGGTATTAGTGGCTAAGGGTACACATCTGTATCTTTCTCTGGAGGCCTGCTTTTGGACCATGGAGCTGCCTCATGAGAACGAACATGCCTGGAAGGCTGTAGCCACAGATTGATGAGGCAGGGGTGTAACAGCCCAGCCCTCTTGCTTCTAGGCAAGACGGCCACTGTGATGCAATCCAAGCTCCAGAACGCCCTACAAGATCAGAAGGCTAGACTTCTTCTAAAAGCCCATCTTTGCCAAGTTTTCCCCCTACCTTGTTTTGTTCCTCTCATACCCTTATAGGTTTTGCACAGAGCAGTGGTACACCAAAAAATCACTTGTATAAGAATTTCTACCTCATACTCTGCTTCTAAGGAACCTGACAAAAGACATTTCTCGGTATCACATAGTTGTCCTGTTGTGTAGATAACAGTCTGGAATTTTAAGTAATGAGACTATGTTTTCTAGGACTATTAATCTACCTTGACATTGCTAAGTGTAATGGTAATTTCTAACACTTGGTTGCTTTATTCTTTGAATTTATTAACTTTTCTTATGGAATTTTCATCAAATAGAAACTATACAGTTTAGAATAATATATTTGCTTAAAATGAAAATCAAAGTGAAGAAGCTGCTAATTTTTGCCCATCAAAGGACATGAGTACAGGATTTGGAGCTAGACAGACATATGCATTAATCTTGGCTCAATCATTTATTAGCCAAATGATCTTGGTCAAATCCCATGAATTTTC
>NW_017731698.1:1793912-1798821 GCF_001890085.2 Hipposideros armiger
GATACAGAAATGAACCAATAACCCTGGGCAGAAATGATAAAGAAGTGATTCAAGGAGGCTTCATAGGAGGAGGAAAGAAAGAAAAGAAAAAAAAAAGCAGGCAGAACAAATCAGGGTGGCTTAGGGATTTGAGCAGGAGAGGCAAGAAATAGGAAAACCAATTAGGAGATTATTAGATTATTGTTATTCCTCGGACAAAAGATGATGAAAATTTGAACTTCGCAGTGATGGGAAATCATCAGATAAGGATGATTTCCAGCAACATTTGAGTTGTGGGCAAGACCTGGTGATAGATTAAATACAGGAGGTGGAGAAGAAGGAGAGAGAATGAGGTTTCTGGCTTGCTAAGCTTGATGGATATTGATGCAACTGATATGGGAAACAGATTCCACAGTGTAATTCCAGGTAAGTTACTATCTTCTGAATCTCCACTTTCCTTATCTATAAACTTAGGATAGTAATAGTCCTTATCAGTATAGTCAAAATGAGGATACACTGATAGAGTATGTGAAGATATGAGCATAATGCCTGGCATTTGTATGTGCTCAATGCATAGCTCTTACTCTGGGTGGGACTGGCAGTAGGAACAGCAAAGATCAAATATGCTTAGTGTTGGAGTATTTGAATTTGAGTGACTTATAAATCATCTAAGTCAGCATGTGGAACTCCTAAAAGAATATTGGGTAATTTGTAAATTTAAGGAGAAGACACACCTGTTGGTGGAAATGTGCTATTTTTAGTGATGTCTTAAACTTAAATAAAAGAGATAATAAAATTAACCATGGCCCTTTCTGAGCCCTGGGAATAAGGTCCACCAGTAAGGAATGGCTGGGAGGAGTCTCTGTGGCTCCCAGCACAGACCCAATTTAGGACTCTCACAGCCCCCTATAACTCTCTTCAAAAGCGACTGTGACTGTTTGCTTCTTTTTTTTTTTTNATGAGTACAGGATTTGGAGCTAGACAGACATATGCATTAATCTTGGCTCAATCATTTATTAGCCAAATGATCTTGGTCAAATCCCATGAATTTTCTGAGCCTCTGTCTACTTTTATTTAAAATCGAAATAATAATGTCAATGCCACTTCAATGTTGTGATGACTAGCATCATGGTAATGTAAATGGCATGCTTGGATTAGTGTCTGACACATACTAGGTGCTCAGTGAATGATATGTTTAGCAATGAAAAATGGTTTGAATACAGATGTCAGGGAATAGCTAATTAAGATTGAGTTTGCACTCTGTGCTTCCAGCCTCTTGTCCAGTTTTCTTAATTGATGGTGGATACCCCATTTAGAAGCTTTCAAACAGGGCCTGTTTAACCTGAACCAGAGAATACACCTGAGTTTCCTAAGTGGAGCCAGACGTTCCAGCTGATGGAGCAGAGAGGAAAATGGTGGTATCGAAGCTCCCAAATTGTAGATGTTCTAGGCCAGAAGAAGTTGTAAATTGTCAGGAAATCTGCCATATAGACAAGTTTTGTCTTATAAAGTAAATAAAGAGAAAAAGAAGACAGTTGAATACATTACATATTGGGGGATTGGACTTGAAATCCACATCTGGCTTTTCTTGTAAAAGCAGAGGGCTTCATTCCCACGTGACAGTAACTGGCTGGAGCCAAGCAGAAGTTCCCTTCTTTAAGAATAATATGTACCCTCTAGTTTTTTCAGAGTTAGGGTAACCACATAATTTACTGTCAAAACCATCATACTTTGGGAATGATCGGGGTAGGATCAATAACTATGCCAGAACAACAAGCATACATTAGACCTATCCCTGGGCAAACTGGGATAAATCCTGCCATAGTCAGAGTCCCTTTCACTCACTATTGCTTCTCACACTGAGTCACTCTATTCTACTGTATCACTTGAATTTCACCTGTAAGTATCATGGGGCTCTCTTCAAGAGCACTTGGTCCTTTGAGTGAGTCCAAGAATCGGTTAATTAATTTATTGGGATCAGCATTCTCATAAGTGAATTCCTATTAAGTAGGAAGTACTTAATCACTATAATCAAGTGATTCTTATACCCAAGATGATATACAGAATTCAAATACATAGTTATATTTTTTCACTATTGTTTTCTTTGTTTGTTTTCTATTTTTCTCTATTTGTTTTCTATTCAAAACACTTCACAATTAAAAATACATTAAACAAAATTTTAAACAAACTTGTACATAATGAAAGCTGTAAGAAAAAAATGGCATAGTTTTCACATTTTTGGGACGCCAATAATTTCTGCAAGTCAAGCAGATTTGTGAATTTAATTTGAAGAACACATTTGCTGTACATGGCAAAACATCTTTTGAAAGGAGGGATTGGTGACCAAAGAAAATGACACATATGGAATCCGAAGTTGGAGACATGAACACGATCAGCTTAAGAGGGAAACAATGCAAGCTTATTTAGAATGGACAGCAGGCTTTGCCATCTGTTGCACTGGAGTTTTAGGGACTTACCACAGACAGTATTTGTTATTGCAGAACGTTTTGCTTCCCAGGAGGAAAAAAGATTAACCAAAAGAAATACAACATTAAAAAATACACAGATGATACAGCAAAACAAAGTCCTAGAATATAAACCACAGAAGTCTCAATATATTTGCTTGGGAATTACTGGCGTGGCCCACAGTCGAATGCTTCCATCCTAAGGATGTTTACAGAAAGAGAAGATTGAGTAATGCTTGCACTGGCCGAAGTCAAGCCCCCTACCACCCCCCCACAATCCCCACTCTCTTGTGGCTTCTTGGACTTCTGTAATTTTCTTTTGGCACATTTGACTTTTTGTCTCCTAAAATCTGGTTTGCCTGTGGAATGTGTGTCAAGAAGCACGCCTTATTTACTCATTGGGAAACTGACCACTAGTGTGGAGGGAGCATGCCTGATGGGAAGAAAGAAAGAGGAGCCGTGTGCTCACCCACCAGGACAGCCGCTTCAAGCCAATGGACCATTTTGCTCCTCACCTCGCAATGAAAACTGCATGTTGGGCCAATTGGCTTCGCAGGCCTAGAGTATGCTGGTTAATTGATCTTCTAGCCAAAAGCCTTTCTAAGTTCCTGAAATTCCTTCTTTGAATTCTGAAATGTGTGAAATTCTTCTTTGTCCCCCAAGAGGACAGTCCCTAGGGTTGATTTAAAACAATTGTTCATTTTATTTCAACCACAGTTCAGATGGTTAAGTCAGGGTGCAAATAATGTTTCCTATGACATTTAACCTAGTTTCTTAACTCAGTAATTACTTTTATTTTTGTTTATTCTTCCTGGCACAGCAAGTCTATAAAGGAAGGATAAAATAGAAAACATTTAAAATAGCCCTATGAATGATGTTTATGGCAGAAGCAGTTAGTATTATTTCTCCTTCAGGTTCACACTAAATATTATTAAATACTATTCCTTTGAATACAATTATAGTAAAACCTGGAGGAACTCATCAGCTGACACTCCTATATGTATTCTGGCCACACCCATGCTGTGTTTCCTAGTGGCTCTTCACAAAAGTAATAACAATAATAGCAATGATAACAAAGATAAATGTATCAGATGAAAACAATTCCATTGAAAATTCTAACTAGAAAATGTATAATTCTGCATTGAATAGCTTTTTTTTAAAAAAATTAAAGTTTATTGGGGTGACAATGGTTAGTAAAGTTACATAGGTTTCAGGTGTATAATTCTATAATACATTATCTATATATCAATTGTGTGTTCACCACCCAGAGTAAGCTCCCTTTCCATCACCATGTATTTGATCCTGTTTACCCTCATCTACCACCCCCCTCCCCCCTTACCCTCTGGTAGCCACTAAATTATTGTCTAGGTCTATGAGTTTTTGATTCTTTGTTGTTTGTCTTGTTCCTTTGTTGTTTTCAGTTTTATACCACACATATCAGTGAAGTCATATGGTTCTTGACTTTTTCTGTCTGACTTATTTTGCTTAGCATAATAATTTCAAGATTTATCCATGTTGTCACAAATGACACTATTTCATGTTTTCTTATGGCAGAATAGTATTCCATTGTGTATATATACCACATCTTCTTTTTATTGACCCCTATTATATTATATTGTTGAATAGTCATTATAATAATAGTTGATACTTATTGTGGGTTTACTTTGTACCAAGTCTTACTAAGCATTTTACGTGTATTACATTTTCACTTTTAACCAATATGATAACCCTTTGAAGTGGTACTAATAATATTCCTATTTTATAGATTTATAGTTAAGATTTGAAGAAATCAGCAATTTATTTGAGGTCTTGTTGTTTACTAATGACAGACCAGGGATTGCAATTCATCTATTTGTGTGACCTAAGGTCCAAGTTCTTGAACCACTGTAATACTGCCTTTACTGTCCTTACTTGGGCTCTTGGATGAGACAGTTTCTTTTAAGTGTTTGTCTGCTCTTTGATTTTAAGCTCAACTAAATCCAACTAACACTGTTGAACCTTTACATATTTATAGGCATACAACCAAATATTTCCTTGGCAGTGGTGTCTTGACTCTCTTCTCTATTTCCTCAGTGCAAATAAAAATAATACCTACCTCATGGAATTATTGATTATATTATAAATAAAAGATAGCTATTACTGTTAACACCAATATTCAAAATAACTTCTTGGCATAAGATGTATAATCAATAAATGTTGTATAAATGGATGAATTAATGAATAAAAGTATAGGGTAAGACAGAGTCTTGTCTATAAGAAGTTAGTAGTCTGGTAGTAGGAAAAATAGAAATACTTAGCTATTTGTGTTTCAATGGCATTTATACTAATGCCATTGTATAATTTATACTAATGGAACACATAGGTTCTATTGATACAGAAATGAACCAATAACCCTGGGCAGAAATGATAAAGAAGTGATTCAAGGAGGCTTCATAGGAGGAGGAAAGAAAGAAAAGAAAAAAAAA
>NW_017731698.1:1799711-1811520 GCF_001890085.2 Hipposideros armiger
TGTAGAGGGCAGTGTCACTGGCCCTCATATGTGGGATCCGAACCGGGGCCCTCTGGCATCCCAAGCGAGTTCTTAACCATCGCGCCACTCGGGCGGCCCGACTGTTTGCTTCTTGAATGCAATAGTCACCATCCAAACGCAGAAAATGACATTCTTTACTCCAAATAGCACATAAAGAGTCATAATCTCTCATGACACACTTAATGCTGGGGGAGAGAGGGAGAGTTAAATCTACTTTTTAATCCAGGTTTAATTTGGTATATTAGCCAAGCTCAGACTATTGCTATTTTGTATTGGGTCTTCGGAAAAGTCATGACATATTTTGTCTATGTTTTTCAAAGGTCATTTATTTATATAAAGAACAAAGATAAATTAATGATATATTTCCTGTTTTGTTCAATAACCTTTTGCCATCTTTCAGTGAGCTTCATAATTCCTCATTCATAGAAGGACCTGACTTTATTTGTGAAAAACTGAACAAGGTGCTGATTTACAGCCTCATCTGAATTGAACGTTATACCACACAAGGAGTTTTGAAGAGAGCAAAATAAGTGGAAGTCTGATGGCGCAGGGTCAGGCGAGTATGGTGGGTGTGGCAACACATCCCATCCAAGCTCCAATAATTTTTGACAGGTGATCAAACTTGTGTGTGGTCTTGCATTGTTGCGATGGAACACAACTCCTTTACAATTAACAAGCTCTGGATGTTTCTGGATGGTGGATTTGTTCAAACTGTCCAATTGCCGACAGTACATATTTGAATTGATTGTTTGGTTCCTTGGTAGGAGTTCGAAAAACACAATACCTTTAAAATCCCACCACACTGAGAGCATAACCTTCCTCTGATGAATATCTGCTTTCGATATCATTTGAGGCGAATCATCACGTCAGAACCAAGACCGTTTGCGCACCACATTGTTGTAAACAATACACTTCTCATCACCAGTTATCAGTTGCTTCAAAAAAGGATTGTTTTCCTCACATTTTATGAGCATATTGCAGATGTTTACACATGCCGTCAAATGAACTTCTTTGAGTTCATGTGGAACCCAAATATCGAGCTTGCTTATGTATCCCAGCTTCTTCAGGTGGTCGTGAACACTTGAATAATGGATGTTCAATGTTCCTGCAATCTCTTGTGCCATGCATGTAACGTGGGTTTGACTTGATCAATGCCTTATTTTGTCATCATCAACCTCGGTGGGCCTCCCTGACTGAGGAGTGTCATTGAGATCAAAATCACCAGCAAGGAATTTTGTGAACCATCGTTGGCACTGACGTTCTTGTGGAGCATTGTCACTGTAAACTCTATGCAACTTTTCACAAGCTTGAGGTGCGTTCTTCCCTTTATGGAAGTAAAACAGTAAAATATGGCAAAAATGCACAGTTGGGTCTTCCATCTTCAACTTGTTGTAAAATTTCCAAAACTTAACCAAATCACTCAATTTTTTTTAGAATGAAACTAGAACTGTCAGCTGTCAAATGACATAGCAATAACATAGATGCGAATGACTCTAGTACTTCCAAAAATGAACTAGTGCCATCTGTTACAAACATTCATCATGACTTTTCTGAAGACCCAATATTTGAGCACAGCTCAATATTTAGTCTGTGATCATTTCTTATATTTTCTGTGTATGCTTTTCATGCTTGGATTGGCTTCTTAGTTTACCATTTAAAATTTCTTTGTGGTATTGATTTTTAAAGTAACCTATGGACTTTGGCTCTGTTAATAAAGTAAAATTATATCTAGCTTATTTCTTAGTGGGACTCATCCTCTACTCTAATTAAGAACTGAATACTTCTTGCATTTTGTTGACTGAATGTATTTTAAGAGTAAGTGAATGGGAAAGATGAAATCTTTGTTCATACTAAATTCAACGATTTAGCATTCAGCCTTCCATACAGAGAAAATCCATGATGTCCAATAGTTAACCATCTACAAAATCAGTCTGACCCTAGGATTTTTAAGTCATTTTTTTTAAAACAAATAATTTGTATATTAACTTCAATTCCTAAGGTATCATGTAGACATGTAAATATATTCTTTTTTTCATTATAATGCAGACTTATTCAAGCTATAAAAAATACAAGGCAGTTTCTGTATGAGACCAAGTAAAGCACATTTAAAAAAGAAAATCTGAACCTTCTGAAGAAAGTAAAGCAGAAATATTTCCATGTTAACAGAACATGCAACACACACACACACACACACAAATTTGAAGAACATTTTCAGCTAAGGAATTTGGGGCAGCAGATTAATAGTACAGCTTGTTGAATCTTTGCTTGTTGAATGTATTGTCTATGCAAAATGTTGCCAGTAGACTCATATCTTAATTCACCCAACACCAAATGCAGCACAGCCTGCTTGAGTAACCTAAGAATGCATTCTCTAAGTGACTTTTCTTGAATTAGCATTATGAAGCAAACCACTTAACTATTCACAGTAAATAAGTAAACAGGCAGTTTAGACCTTCCTTTGATATGGAGGCTATTAATTTAGAGAATCGAATAAGCTTCAGATTTGTTTATATGAAAAAGAACATCATTGGCTCTCTTCTGCAGTCTGTGCTAAGGTTTGAGAGTAGATTTCTTATTAGACTTCACACACTTTGAATATTTTAGAGTGAACTTTCATTTTACTTATCAAAATCTCAATTCATTTGTTATAATGCAAGATACTTCATTGAAAATTTGTCCTGTAGATTCCCTCCCTCCACCCCCATTTTTTTTCAGTGACCAGAAAGTCACCTTATATCTTTAGCATGGTAAATAACTTTTGAGGCAATAGCAATAAATCATTCCCTTTCGAACTGTGTGTGTGCTTGTGTGTGCACTGGTGGGTGGGGAAATTAAATTACATATATAGGGATCCCTGGGGCAATCAGAATTGCCACCCCAGGTAGTTAAGCAGGTTATCCCATAGCAGTGTTCATTTTTTTAGAAAGCATTTAATGGCCGCTTTTATATTTCAAGAGCAAAAGGAAAATAGCTACCTAAAGCCTTGTGGTGAGACACCCCAGTGAAGGAAAGGGCACAATGGCTTTAAATTTGCAGATGGACACCTGAATTAATTCTGATACGCTTGAGGTAACTGGCATTTTTAAGGATTGGTCTGAGTTATCAGTTAAAAGCACCAGCCTGAGGAGTTGTAAGGGACACTAGGCTGAAGTTGGCTTGGGAGAATGTTCCCGTACCTGTGCAGGGACCTGGATCTGGTACACATCAGCACCATCTCTGTTGCTACAAAGCAGTTAAAACCCAAGGCAGAGCCTGGCTCTTCTCCTGGGGGTGTGGAGATCAGACTTCATATTCCTTGGACCATGCACGGGCTTTCTATTAATCTGGCAAGTGAGGATTTGATTGCTTTTACATATTTTTAATAAGCAAAACTACCATAATTTAAAATTGATATAGCAGCTGATAGCAGCTTTATTTTGGGTGACTGGCAATTTTGCTTTCTTTTGCAACGTATACCAGCATTAAGCACAATGCCCTAGAGTCAGAGCCAATTGCATTTTCAGGCAGTAGCCACGAATTGTTTAAAGGTTTCCTCTACAGAGTGTGTGAACTTAATCAGGGCAGATGTGGAGTATAGTGTACTGTCAAGAGAATGAGCTTATCAAGACATAAAATGTTTTGACATCTCGATAGCAGAGTAGTCAGAAGGAAAGAGTTGACAAATGCAGGCTAATGAGAGTTTTCTAAAAAATCTAAATTTATATTTTGTTTCTAGGAAATTATCTAAAAGAAGGACATTTAAAGTAATTCTCAGGCTTCATATGAAAAAGAAAAATCATGAATAAAAACATGGAAGAAAGAGGGGAGAATACCCTGTTAATCATCACCAGAGTCTTTGGTTATAAGATATAAGAACAATCTTAACTGGGCCAAGACAAAGAACTTCATCAGTGATAAGGGTACCATGTTGGAGCAAGTATTTAGGAATGCAAAATGAGGGGCAGAAACTGAGAGCATTTTCCTGGATACAAGTTTCCATCTCATTGGAAGATACATTTATCACTTGGGTAACTCAGACTAATAAATGGTCTCTCGAGTGGCAAATAACAAAATGAAATATGGACAGCTAAGGGATAGCTTGTATGGTTATGTCCTGGCTGTAGCTGAAGAGCTCTGAGAAACAAGGCCATGAGTACTACAGCAGGAAGTTTCAAAGAGCTAAAACTGTGTTGGAGACTGTAGAGCATTGACAGGCCATGCTGGTTAAATTTCTTAACCTTTACCAAAATATACTAAAATTAAAATACACATACACCCCTTTAATCTAAATGTACTAAATCTTTTGTACTAAATCAAAATCAGAACTCTGTGTGTGTGTGTGTGTGTGTGTGTGTGTGTGTGTGTGTGTGTGTACACACAAGTGCATGTACACATTTGGTGAGCATGGAGAAAGATGTGGAAGGATAGAGCAGGCTGTTCTTATTGGTTACCTCAGTGGAGTAGGATTGGAAGAGATGGTGGGGTAGGATCTACAAGATAAATCATTTTAACAAATAGGTTCATTTAGAGTTTCCTGGTTATCAGAGTTTTCAAATTCAAACTCTAAAATGAAAAACAAAACAAACAACAAACAAAACCCACAGAAGATTGGCCTACAGTTGCCATTTTTTCACTTTGTCAAAAGAGAACATTTAAAAATATATATCTACTATTAATACTTTATTAAAGAAAGATATTTAATACAAAAAGGAAGGGTAGGAACTACAGGTGTTCTTTGGGGGGGGCAGTGGATGGAGAACAGCTGGAATGAAGTGGAACAATCAGAGAAATATTGTGGAGGTCAAATAGATTTGAATTTCTGGATTGGGGGCACAGGATAAGAGGAAGGAAAGAACAAAGGCCCACTACCTTGTTTTTGAGTTGGGAAACTAGCGAGAAGGTGGTACTATTTACTGAGATGGAGAGGACCCAGGATGTAATGTGAGTTTTCTTTTTTTTTTTCTTCCCCCTTTGTTGGGGGTTGGTATGGGAATCAAGAAATTTGTTTCAGTCATGAAGAGTTGGAACCAGGTGCAGATGTCAACTAGGTGGTTAAGGATCTCAAGGGAAATGTCAGGATCACAGATTATTTTGTGACTCATCAGCAAATGGGGGGTGTTTAAAGTTATTTAAAGAGAAAAAAAGAGTGTTAAACCAGCCCTAGGCAGCTGAACGTCTACAGCTGATTCGAGGCTTATCAGCAGACCTAACCAACAAATATTTACCTTATGCTGACATGAGAGGCTATACTAATATTGGAAGTGGTGTTTCTTTGGTGAAATTAGTAGCTTTTTAATTAGCATGAGGGATGTTTATAAATGGGTTTTCTTATTGAAATAATTTTATTTAAGATATCTGAGATGCTTCTAATACATAGAATTAAAGAATATGTAATTTTGTACATGATACATAGAAGTTACTCAATAATCATTGTGTTTCTTTTTCATTCCTTTGAATCCAAGATTTCTTTCAAATTTTTAATTTGAATATAATGTTCAAAACTATTCTTTAACTATTCCTTTACTCTGGTCCTCCTACTACATTATTTTCTCTCTCATTAAGATGCTTTAAAAAAAAACTTTTGCTCAGCACCTGGCACAAGACTACTTAATGGCAGACCTATATTTATAAATCATCAGAATTTGCAAAAAGTTTTAATATACATTTTTAAATATTTATATATTTTAAAAATATTTTAATATATATTTAAACATAATATAATATAACATATATAATATAATATTATACTATACTATAATATATATAATATAATGTTATTTTTCTCCCAGAGGCCTTTCCTGAACATCCAAAATATTTAATGAATCATTAGTGTTGACTATGGGAGGAAAAATTTTAAAATAGTGAAGCAGAAGAGCAGAAAGGAAAAAAGAAAACAAAATGATTTGAGGAAGAGAGTAGAATAGAGGGCATAACTTGTATATGTAAAATATGAAGTATTTCTGTCAATGGTTACATTTGCTACTAGGCCACAGAAATGGACCACATAGTTCCCTGGCAATCTTTAGCTAGGGTAAGGAAGATGGCTTGCTGGTATTTAACCACATTAAAATATTGCCCCAGGAGAATTTGTTTTTGAAATTTGTAAGAGATCCAGTTACACTGTGGTTTGTGATTTGAACAAGCTGCCCCTAGAATGAGCTCTGAAACAGCCCAAGTATTGCAGCCTGATTCATGTTCTGGCCAAACTACTAACAGTAAAAGATAAGCAAAGTACCCCAAATACCACAGAGTGGGTCCTTCAGATAACACTATGTTACTGGTGGAAAATATAAACACATTTTTGCCCAAATTTCCATTATGATCAACGAAAATTTGCTGAGGAAACAGAACTAATCTACAGAGAATTGTGAAACTGATGAGCGATTCAGATTACCCACCATTTGCCTCTGAGCCAAAACAAATGCAATATCTAGAAGCTCTTTCCCATAGGTATCTAAGGGAAGAGGGGAATTTTCACTGTGATACGAATACTTCCTTTAGGAAAAGGATGTCATGATTCCGATAAGAGAAAACATGTTGTTAATCTGTGTCTCTAGAGTATTTACATGCAATGAGCATACTAATGAGGTGGGATTTTTTTTTTCTTTTAACCTAAAATAACTCTAACCCATACCAGCTCTCTGCAGGTTTCCTAATTAGGTAAAGTGAAGTCAAGCGGTAACTTAGACAGGCTGTCTGCCTAAGTGTTATCATTGGACCTATTAGCAATAATTTATTTGCAATAGCTTGTTTAAAGAATCATTTTAACATTTAAGGCCATAAAAGTAAAGCTATTTAAAGTATATGGACATTCTATATATTAAAACCAATATAAGCCTTTCTAGGGTACATTCTATGTACCAGGTGTGATCAAACAATATGGTAAATGTTTAAATAAAAACAAAAACTATTACAGTAAAAGACAATTGCCATTAATCCCACTCAAAATACTCCTCCTCACTTCAAACACACTTATCCCGTCATTCTTGCCACTTTCTGAAGCAGTTCTGGAAGTCCTCTTTTGTGAGTGTCTTTAGTTGCACTGTCCTGACTGCCTTGATGTCCTGAATCATTTTAACTTTGGGGGAGAGCCAGAAGTTGCATGGTGCCAAATCCTGTGAATAAGGTGGATGAGGACACACTGCAATGGTTTTATTTGACAGAAATTGCCATATACCAGAGGTGACATGGAACATTGTCATGATAGGGGATGATTTACGGCACATTTTAAAACACACTTTTCTCTCAACCATAGCTCACACCCAACTGACTACACCAAACAAGTTGAAACTTGTCACACACTGTTATAAGGTTCACTGTGCTGCTTCTCGTATTGAAGATCCCTGCCTTTCCGTTGGATGGCACTTGGTAGCAGCATTCACCATGTGTTGTGATCACAATGGAAAGGCTCCATGTCACACATCGCTTCTGGTACAGCAATTTCTGTCAAATAAAAACATTATGGTGTGTCCTCATCTACCTTATTCACCAGATCTGGCACTGTGCTACTTCAGGCTCTTCCCCAAAGTCAAAATGACCATGAAAGGCAAACGTTCTGAATCAATTCACGACATAGAAGCAGCCACAACAGTGCAACTAAAGTCCTCTTTCATGAGGACTTCCAGAACTGCTTCAGAAAGTGGCAAGAATGATGGGATAAGTTTGTTCAAAGTGAGGGGGAGTATTCTGAGGGGGATTAATGGCAATGAGTCTGTTACTGTAATAATGTTTTAAAATTTAACCATTTGCTCTATTTTTTTTTTATCACACCTCATACTGATATAAACCTGTCTGAAGAAATAATCTGCTGCTGCCATATTGGAATGTTCTAAGGGTATATGTATGCAAGGTCACCAATTCCTTCACAAAAAAAAAAGGCATAATTTTGTTTGTTGATATTGTTGACACAGGACAAGCTGTATAAGTTCAGACTGGCGCTCATTGACAAACCCAAAGGCACATTTCCCTTAATGCTACAGCCATGGCCAATACATTGTACTACAGGGAACAACTGTATTGATTTTTTATCATCAAATAACAACGTTCATTAACTTGTTAGAGTCCTTCCCATCCTCCACTTGATTGCTAAGCCAGTGCCAAATATATGGCTTCTGTCATTTGCAGCCCACAATTTCAGGATCAAAATTTGTTTGCACTCAATATGTATAGATAACAGAAATGATTCTATTAATAGCTAGTGTAAACTGAGAAGAATTTACTACAGGAATTAGTTGCTTTAATCCCTGGGAGAGCTAAAAACGTCTCCAGAAATGACTCCTGGAACACACCACAGAATTGCACCACCAAGCAAGCTTCTCTTTTCACCAGGAACAAAGAAATCAGGGAACCGTGTCCCATGTCCACGTCTCTTATACCAGGATATAGAGAAAGTGAGACCACCACCACATCCAGTTCCAGGATCATTTTCAATTAGGCAAGATTCAGGGCAACAAAGTGGATCTAAGCACCCTGCCTCACAATACCTATGAAGCTAGGTACCACACACAGGTCAGTAATTGCTCTTTCATAAAACCAAATACCACTACACCTGAGGTCACTAGCAGAAACAGGAGTACCAGACTGCATTCCCAATATACAAGTGTATCTGTTCATTGAAAGCTAAGCCCTTTTGGAACCTGAGCTATAAGGGAGTCTGAGAAAAGTCATCTGCAACTTTCCAACACCTGCCATTCACTCAAGCATGTTCCAAGGTACTTGAAATGGACTGAAGTGAGTCAACATGTAATATCTGCCACAGGACCTAAAAGTCCATTAATGGGAAAGAGCTAAATGAGCTATGGAACATATGCTCAGAAATATTAACATGCTATTTAAAGAATATGTACAATGAAATAGAAAAAACTTGTCCCTATGTTAATGTTAAATATAAAATCAAGTGTCAGAAAAACTATGTACATGTGTGTGTGTATATATATATATATATAGATAGATAGATAGATAGATAGATATAGATATAGATATAGATGATATAGATATAGATATATATGGGAGTATATAGTGATATTATGTATAAGTACAATTGAATAAATTTAACTGTGTAGAAGACGGCCAGAAATTTATATAACTGTTTATAGTGTTGCCTTTGGAAAACATGGTAGAAGAGGGGAAGAAGTAGCTGAAGTAACAAGAGCACATTTTTCTACCAAGATTTATCTATTTAAATATAGATAGAAGGTAATAGTTTTTTAAATATAATTTTACAAAGTAAAAAAAGCAATGTACATCTATGTACTGACATGAAGAGATGTCTAGAATATATTGTTAAACTGAGGAAAGTACATTGAAAATCATTATATTCAACATATCATTTTTGGGGAAATCATATCTATTTTTAATTATACTAAATATGTGTATATATATGTATAAACATTCACATATGTACATATACATATATATTATGTATGTGTGTGCATCTACATATATAGTCACACATATGTATGTACACATGTACATATATAAATATACATATAAACACATGCACACATATTTATATATACTTACATACTTGTATATAAACTTTAAAAGTATGGAAGTATAATGTGCACCCACATTTTTTGCCCAAATTTTCAGGGAAAAAATCTTTCTTTTTAATTTTTTTAATTCAAATTATTATTTGTTTACATTTAGGTACTTGTTTTTTGTATTATAAAAAAATCTTAACATTTATTTTTTTAACATATTATGGTATAAGAAATTTTATGTAACCAATAATTACAAAACACAAGAACAGATACAAGGTACAATAAATTTTATGTACCGGTAACTAACATGATAGTTACGCATCATAGAAGGCCAAGAGCTCTTGGTTGTTGCAAGTTCATCATAAGTTCAACAAAACCGATTATCATATTCCAGGGTATTATTTTGCACATGTATATTGTTATTGGTTTTCAGAGTTACCCTTTTAACTCATAAGCATAAATAAAAGAATTTAAAACGTTTATATAGATATGGAATTAGAAATACCCATGTATAATGCACATCCTTATTTTTCACTCACAAATTTGGGCTAAAATGTGCACATTATACATGACAAAATATGGTACCTCATTTAACAATGGATACCCCTGGGAACTGGATTGTATTGAATGGAGAAATTTTCACATTTCCTATCTATACTTTCATATTATTTGACTTTTTAAAACAAGTATGTAATTTTTTATATTAAGGACTATTATTTTCATAAAATAATATAAGCTTGTCATATAATGAAAACTAAAGCAATGTGGAAAGGAACAAAAGGGAAAGTAAAACGTAGTTCCAAAATTTACTACAACTCCTACACCCCAGAAATAAATGTTAAAATTTGGTAGATATCATTTCAAACACCTTTATATGCCTTTATCCATATAGGATAACTATATAGATGGATAAGTAGAGAGGAAAAATGGAATCTATTTCTGTTAATGCTAGGATAATATATTATTGTAAATTCAATTCTACTTGATTTAGAGATGAAAATTAGAAATTAAGGTAAAAACTTGATGTAATTTTTATACCACTCAGATAAATTTATTCACAAGGATTATCCCTCTCAGAGTAAGGCAATATTGTGTTGGAGGTTCTAGCCCCTCCATGAAGATAAGAAATAGTAATGATTGGCTTCAGGATTGGAAAAGAAGAAATGAAAGTTATTATTCCTCATGCGTGATATGATTATCTACATAGGAAATTCATAGACTCTCATCCAAGTAACTAGAAATAATCAAGAGTTTAGTAAACTGGCTGGATGTAATATCAACATATAAAAGTATATTAATTGGACATCTGCTGCTGGACCATAATGGACAGACAAGGACCATAATACTCTTTTGCCATAAATAATTAGAAAACAAAAACTAGACAAATGAAGAAATAATTGCTTTTAGACATTGAACAACAGGCAGCACAGGACTGTGACCCCCTAAAGGAAGGAGACAAATGAGGTAAGCCCCACCATCACCTTGGCCTTCTGCCTGGACGCAATGTCCAGACCGTGCATGTAGGGAAGAAGAATTCAAATAAAGGCTGGCAGTTTCACTTAGTTGTATTAATAAGTTAGCTATTAAATGTTTGGTCCAGAAATCACACACATCACGTTTGCTCAAAAATCACTGGCTAGGACTGATCATACAGCCCCATCCAACCATAGGGTTGCTGAGAGTTTAATGATACTGTTGTCCAGAACTTTGACAACTAGCCTTAATGACTACCACAGAGTAAATTCCCCAGGGAAAAAAATAATATATGATTATCCAAATACAAGATAATCTGCAAGAACAACAGGTGTTACCTAAATTTCCTAAGGAGACTAGTTATTATCACATTGAACTGATGTTACAAAAAATAGGAAATAATAGCATAAGACAGTTAGATGAGTGAGTAAAGTTGTAGACTTCCTACAGAGACCTTACAATCATTTTTGGTTATAGTATACATTTTATTTTAAAAAAATTGATAGGCAGAGACAAATATTATTTATTGACATGTATTGCCAAAGTGATGATCAAAATTAAAGAAGGGACAGGGACTCCAGATTCCCTGTTTTTTTGTTTGTTTGTTTTTGTTTTTAAATTGTTAGTTTCAGGTGTACAGAACAATGCAATAGTTACCCTTTTCACCCTCGTAAAGTAACAACCCCCCTCCCCATCTACTGCCCTCCCACCCCCGATATCATGCTTATCTATTACAACTCCATTGATTCCATTCCCACTCTCTACTCCATGTCCTGTGACTATATGTATATATAATTATAGTTGACATACAATATTATTCAACATCAGTTTCAGAAATACAATGCGGTGGTCAG
>NW_017731698.1:1817730-1823273 GCF_001890085.2 Hipposideros armiger
ACCAGAGGCTGAGCGTGTCCAGATGCTGCAAAAACAGTCTGCCTTGTCCTGGATGCCCGGAGCTCCGCAGCCGCGCAGCCAGACAGACTATCCCCCGTTCTGCTTCGTGCGCGGCCCGAGGATTCTGCCTTAGCGCGCACACCAGCGGGGTAGGGAGTGAGCAGTGATCGCTCTCCAATCTACTGAGAATCCCCGTCTCCGCCTCCGTGGGCGGGAGCAGTCTGCTACGGTCCTCCTCAGATCTACTTCGTGAGCGGCCTGAGGACTCCGCCCCAGCGCGCGTGGGCCGGAGGACAGGTGAGGGAAGTTTCCGATCTGCTGAGATCCCCGGACTCAGCAGACCGGGCGCCCCCTGTGTCTCCACGCGCCTCGCCTCCCAATTCCGGAACCCGCCGGGTCTGCCCACCTCTAAGTAGTCCGCGTGGGAGTCCCTTTGCTGCTCAGCATGTCCTGCAGAGTTGTGTTTTCGAGGCCAAAATTGCCGTGGGTTGCGAGAACAAACTCAGAGTGACTTCCTCACCACGGCCATTTTTTCTCCTCCAATTCCCTGTTGTTTTTGGTGACAATCATTCTGAAGGGGTTTTTCCATATTGAAGACAATAAATTATTTTATTGTTCCTACAAAGTTTTATAGCTTTTGATCTTTGGCCAGTCAATTTCTGCTTCACAAATGTCTTTCATAAGTGAAATTTATCTTCTGGAGAGTGTCTAAGATCCATTACTTAAGTCGTCTTTTTTTTTAATATGTTTGCCATATCACTGCTTTTAAAAATCAGTGAAGCTTCTGCTAATAAACAAACAGTTTCATACAGCTAGACATAGGTCTGGTGACTTTGATCACCATAAGCATTTCTTCACTTTCTGGGTGTTGACTTTTGTTTTACTTATTACATCATGAACTGAACGTCTTCAATTCATAATCTAAGCAGCTGTCTGTGTTACTGTTCATTACTGAAAGTAAATGATGAAACTTCACTTGTATTGAAATCCTCAGTCTTTTTCAAAGTTAATACTTCAAATTATAAAAACAAAAGTTATACCATAAAAAGGGGAAAAATTCTCAAAAGCAAAAAAATAATTTCTAATTTTTCAGAACAATTTCTCCAGCTGATCCCCCAAATTGAAGTATTCATGATATTCATGTAGACCCTAATAAAGCACTAATGTTTTTTTGTTGTTGTTCGTTCTTAGGTTTTATTAAAGTGGAATTATAGTGAAATCTTTTTTTTTAAGATTTTTATTGGGAATTGGGGGCATGGGAACAGTGCTGGGGAATTGGGGGAAGGGGAACAGACAAGTTGCTGTCCCTTTTGTTCTTCAGTCTAGTTGTGGAGGACGTTGCTTCACTGGCCCAAGTTGGCACCATCATTGCGCTCTTCCCGGGTGAGGCAGATCAGTCGCCGGCTTCTGGACGGCCGCTCACTGCGGCTGCTGGCCGCTCACGCTGGCTGCTGGCTACACACGGTAGCCCATGGCAACCCACTGCAACAGGGGCTGCAGCCTACGCCGTAGCCGGCGACTCACAGCAGCCCAGCTCCAGGTCGAGCTGTTGTTCAGCATCTTAGCTGTGGAGGGCAGTGTCACTGGCCCTCATATGTGGGATCTGAACCGGGGCCTTCTGGCGTCCCAAGCCAGTTCTTAACCATCGTGCCACTCGGCTGGCCCTATAATGAAATCTTAGTAGTTAAAATGTTCAAGCACTAATGTTTTTATGATGTGGACAATCTCAGAGTAAGGCTTTTTAGACTTCTCTTTCAAAATTTATGCATGCACCCTCTCTAGAAGAGACAAATAAGGAGAGATATGATTGTTTTAATATCTCAGGCTTCTTTATTATCAATTAATCATTAGACAGGCTAAAACGAAACATCTGTTTTTTAAAATTTTTGTTTATTGGGGTGACATTGGTTAGCGAAATTATATAGGTTTCAAGTATACATTTCTATAGTAGATCATCTATATATCACATTGTGTGTTCACCACACAGAGTCAGTTCTCCTTCCATCACCATATATTTGACCCCCTTTACCTTCTTCTACCACCCCTCTCCCCCCTTACCCTCTGGAAACCACTAAACTGTTGTCTGTGTCTATGAGTTGTTGTTTCTTTGTCTGTTGCTTTCAGTTTTATATCCCACATATGAGTGACATCATATGGTTCTCGACTTTTTCTGACTTATTTCTGCTCATTTTTTATTTGGATTGTTTTTTTTTGTTGTTGTTGTTGAGTTGTATGAATACTTTATGTGTTTTGGATATTAGCCCCTTATTGGAGGTGTTGTTTGCAAATAGCTTCTCCCATTCCGTTGGTTGCCTCTTTATTTTGTTGATGGTTTCTTTTGCTGTCCAGAAGCTTTTTAATTTGATATAGATCTGTTCATTTATTTTTGTTTTTACTTCCCTTGTCTTTGAGGTCAAATTTATAAAATCCTCTCAACACCCAAGGTCCATAAGTTTAGTACCTATGCCTTCTTCTATGGATTTTTTTGTTTCATGTCTTATATTTTGGTCTTCGATCCATTTTGAGTTAATTTCGGTATATGGTGACAGGTAGCTGTCTATCTTCATTCTTTTTCATGGGGTTTTCTGATTTTCTCAGAAACATTTACTGAAGAGGCTTTCTTTTCTCCATTGTATGTTTTTGACTCCTTTGTTGACAATTGTCTGCCCATACATATATATGTGGGTTTTTTTCTGAGCTCTCAATTCTATTCCATTGGTTTGTGTGTATGTTTTTCTGCTAATACCATGCTGTTTTGATTATTGTTGCTTTGTGGTATAAACTGAAGTCAGGGAGTGTGATACCTCCAGGTTGTCCTTTTTTCTTAGAATTGCTTTGGCCATTTGGAGTCTTTTGTGGTTCTGCACAAATCTGGTTATTTTTGTTCTATTTCTTTAAAAAATGCCATTGGTATTTTGTTGACGATTGCATTAAACATGTAAATTGCTTTGGGTAATAGGAACATTTTAATTATGTTGGTTCTGCCAATCTATGACATGGAATATCTTTCCATTCCTTTGTGCCTTCTTCAATTTCTTTTAATAATGTTTTATAGTTTTTAGTGCATAGATCCTTCACATTCTTTGTTAAGTTTATTCCTAGGTATTTTATTTTTGTAGAAATTGCAAAACAAAATTTATTTTTTAATTTCTTTCTCTGAATTTCATTGTTACTATACAGGAATGCAATGGGTTTTTGTATATTGATTTTGTATCCTGCAACTTTATTGTACTTGTTTATTGTTTTTAATAGTATTTTGGTGAAATATTTAGGGTTTTCTATGTAAAAAATCATGTCATCTGCAAAAAGTGACAGATTAACTTCTTCATTCCCAGTTTGGATGCCTTTTATTGCTTTCTCTTGCCTGATTGCTCTGGCTAGGGCTTCCAATACTATGTTGAATAACAGTGGTGACTGGGGCATCCCTACCTTGTTCCTGATCTTAGAGGAACATATTTCAGTTTTTCACTACTAAATATGATATTAACTGAGGGTTTCTGAATATGGCCTTTATTATGTTGAGGTACTTCCCTTCTATATGCACTTTATTGTGTTTTAATCATAGTGGATGTCATATCTTGTCAAATGCTGTTTTTGCATCTATTGACATAATCACATTATTTTTATCCTTTATTTATTTATGCGGTGTATCACATTGATCGATCTGCATAAGTTGAACCATCCTTGTGTTCCTGTAATGAACCCCACTTGATTGTGATGTATACTTTTTAAATGTATTGATGTATTAGATGTGCCAGTATTTTATTTGAGATTTTTGCACCTGTATTCATCAGAGATATTGGTCTGCAGGTTTCTTTTTTTTGTGTTATTCTTATCAGGTTTTGGTATTAGGGTAATGTTGGCCTCATAAAATGAACTAGGAAGTACTGCTGCATCTTAAATTTTTTTGGAAGAATTTAAGGATAACAGGTATTAAGTCATCTTTGAATGTTTGGTAGAATTCACTAGTGAAGCCATCTGGTCCTGGACTTTTGCTTTTGGGGAGGTTTTGGATGATTGTTTTAATTTCCTTACTGTTGATTAGTCTATTTAGATTTTCCAGCTTTTCGTGATTTAGTCTAGGAAGGTTATATATTTCTAAGAACTTGTCCATTTCTTCTAGGTTATTGAATTTGGTGGCATATAGTCCTTCATAGTATTCTAGTCTGATCCTTTTTATTTCTGTAGTATCTGTCATAACTTTTCTGGGATTTTTCTTGTTTCTTGAGACAGGTCTACAATGATATAAATTTCTCTCTTAATAATACTTTCATCACATCCCAATAGTTTTGATATAATGTATTTTCATTCTTATTTGTTTCTTTGTATCTTGATCTCTCCTCTTACTTCTTCCTTGACCCAGTCCTTCTTTAGTAGCATGTTGTTTAATCTCCGCATATTTGTGGTTTTCCCCACTTTTTTTTTTTTCAGTTGATCTCTAATTTCAAAGCAATGTGGTCAGAGGATATGCTTGGTATGATTTCAATCTTCTTAAATTTGCTGAGGCTAGTTTTGTGTCTGAACATATGATATGGTCTATCCTTGAGAATGTTCCATGTGCACTAGAAAAGGTTGTATAGTCTGGTATTCTAGGATGAAAGATTCTGTAAATGTCAATTATGTCCATTTGGTCTAATGTGTCATTTAAGCTAATATTTCCTTATTGATTTTCTGTTTGGATAATTTATCTATAATTGTCAATCATGTATTTAGGTCCCCTACTATAGTTGTGTTTTTGTCAGTTTGTCCCATTAGTTCTGTTAGTAGTGCTTTATATATTTTGGTGCTTCCTGATTAGGAACATATATATTGATAAGTGTTATATCTTCTGCTTGTGCTGTTCCGTTTATCATTATCAAATGTCTATTGTTGTGTTCGGTTACCTTTTTTATCCTTAAGTCTGTTTCTTTGGATATAAGTATGACTACACTCACTTTTCTCTGGATGCCATTTGCTTGGAGTACCATTTATCTACCTTTCACTTTGAGTCTATTTGTTCTTGCAGGTGAGATGTGTCTCTTGAAGGCAGCGTATAGTTGGGTTTTGTTTTTTGATACAGCCTGCTACTCTGTGCCTTTTCATTGGTGAGTTCAATCCATTTACATTTAGGTTGATTATTGATATATGAGGATTTCCTATAGCCATTTTATCTCCTGTTTTCTGGTAGCTCAGTGTCTCCATTGTTTCTTTGCCTTTGTGTTTCTGTTTGTTATTTTAGTTTGGTGGTATTTTGTAATTTTTTCCCTCTGTTTCCTCTTTTTTTTATGTTATGCTTTAGTTCTGGATTTTTTTGGAGTTGTTACCATTAAGTTTATGTAAAAGAAAGTTTCATAGATACAGTAGTCCTATTTTTAAAAACATGCATGTTGTCTCCATTCCCCTTTACAAATTCAGACCTTTACCTCCTTCCCTTTTATGTTTTTGTTGTTACAAATTATCCCTATTTATGCTGTGAGTTCATTTCTGAGTTGTAGTAGCAAATTGTCTCTTTCTTCTCTTTTCTTCTCTTTCTCTCTCTCTCTCCCTCTCTCTCTCTCTCTCTC
>NW_017731698.1:1823538-1873032 GCF_001890085.2 Hipposideros armiger
AGCCAGCAGCATAGCTGTGCACTGCAGCAGCCCTGGGTGCCCCCCGTTGGAATCAGCCATGAAAGGTGGGGTCAGGGTGGACTGGGAGAGGCAGCTGATGTATTTGTGGGTTTGTTCTTCTTCGAGTAATGGCGGCTACCAGACCACAGCTGCCTCACCCCATAGCTCTTCTCTTGTCATTGGAATTAGCTGCAATATGTGTCTGCCTCTCAGAAACTGTCTCTCTAGTTCTCAGGGCTGTAGATATTCTTCTCTTTAATCCAACACTGCTACTGTTTTCTCTGGGGCCTGTTGCTAACACTGGGTGGGTGAGGGGAGGTAGCCAGGTTCTGTGGCTTTGTTTTCTGCCTGCCAGTGAGGGCTGTTACACCACAGTTGTTGCATTTCTGTATTCAGTCTTTGCCCTGAGGTCTCTATCCCAATTGCTCAGTTCAGACATATTATATGCTTATCCCTCAGGCAGGATTGCTGGGGCCACAGAGAGTGCATTTGCAATTTCAATCCTCCCCTCCCCCAGAACTGCAGTGAGCTGGGGGATTCGTTCCAGTGCCCCTGTCTCTGTAATTCTTCCTTCCGTCCTCCCTTGTTCACCCAATTAGCCCACCTTCGGATGTTTTGATGAGTGGATCTCTCAGACGTGTTTGTGTTTTGCATTGGGAATCCTTTGTTGAATTATAGCTGTTCAACTTGTAACTTCAAGGGGAGAGATCAAGGGGGACCCCTCATGCCACCGTGTTTCTGATGACACTTCAAAAAATCCTCTTTTGTCAGTTTTGGTATTATAGCTATCGATGGCTTTTATATTCCGTAATAAAAGTCATTTTATTATTAATACTTATTGGGCTACTGATATTTGCTATCTGACATAATGAAAATTTAGTAAGATTTCAAATTCTTCTAGTTATCTTACCATTTATATTATTATAATCTAAAATCCTGGGGGGAAAAAAACTCATCCAGGTAGACTCTATTTTCTTTATTCTATAAACGAGAAAATGAGGTTTAGAATTGCTAGTAGCTTGCCTGAGGCTATCCCACTTCTTTCTTCATTCTTTGGTCATCTCTGTATGAGAGCTCAAACAAGAAGGCAGAGTGTCACCTCATTTGACCTGATTTTAGAACATGCACATTGGCTGACTCAATGCACATGCATATTTATGTCAGTAACTGAGAAACCACCATGAGTATTGATTTTGGTGCTACAAATAAATTTTGGCAAATAAGTGAATCCACAAATGTGGAATCTGTGAATAATAGAGATAACCTGTATATTGTAGCAACTCAGATATCACACACCCCTGTTTTGGTGTTACTGTTTTGTTGTTGTTGCTGTTTGTTTAGTGACTTGCCAGGATTAATTCTGTAGAGTACCTATTCCCTGAAGTGTGTGGTTAGTGAAATCTTTGCTTTTTATCTATCTACTATCTATCTATCATCTATCTATCTATCTATCATCTATCTATCATCAATCATCATTTATCAATTTTGTTGTAATTTTAAGCCTGAATTTGTGGGGTTTGCCCCTGCATCAGCATAGCGTAGTAGTCAGTCAATAGTTGGTCAGAAGATTTTCTTGAGCCATTAAATCTTCTGCCCTTTCCCAGGGGATTTGTGTGCAGGTTGAAGCACACCCTCAAAGTTTAGGCAGCTTACATGTCTGCATTAGCCTTTATACCTGCTTGTGCAGGACCCCAAGGTCAACCACATATTAATAAGTAACTGGGGCTTCTTCCAGTTTTCCTGGGCATGTGCACAACCTACGCATGTACATGGATTTCTAGATCCCCAGGAATGTATTGCAGCTTTTCAAAACACTTTAAGTTTGCCTCATTTCCTAGATCTTTCTGTCAACATTTTTGGCCTGCCTCTTATTTGTCCCAATTGGTATTGCAGCCTTAGGCAGCTCTAATATTAGCTTTTGCAGCTAATTGCACTTATTTTTAGTAATGACCTAAAAGCAGGACTTTTCCATCAAACTGAAATCCAAGTAAGGCTAAATAGCAACAATGTCTTAGGAATAGGACTTATCTATAGGAGCTCTCTATAGGAGCTCCTATTCTGGTCAAATAGTGACAACACTCTGGGAATGGGGTTTGTTTGCAAAGCTCCAAAACAAATTAGCCCTCTCCAGTGGCCGTGAGGCTGGTGGTTGTTACTGCTACCATGCCATAGAAGGGGAAGGGAGGCAGGGATCTTTATTTAAAGAATCTTCAAAATAAAATGCCACGGAACCCACTTTTGTTAAAATTAAGTAACTTTCTTAAATAAACACTTTTTATGTTGTAGTATGCCCTTGGTTAATTTTTAGAATTCTGAAATGATTGATTTTTATAACTTTTACTAGTATTTTCTATGTACTTATGGAGATTTACTGAGGTTCTCCCTGGAAATTCTTGGAAGTTCCACCTCAAGCAATTATTTTTTATCACTTTTCTTAGAAACTAACTTTTATAGCCGCAACCTTTGTCCTCACCATCATAGTATGCTTATCTTTTATGCCTTCCCTAGCTAAACTGATAAACTAACCAATTTTAATATAGTCATTTATTTTTATTTTCATTCAGTCAACAGTTTTTTGAGCATCCACAATATACATAGTCTTTTTCTATTTGCTGTGAAGGATATCAAAGAAAACTTCAGACACCTACCTTACCCTCAAGCACCTTACAGTCAAATTGAATAAGACAAACTTAATACAGATAAACACAGAAATGTGAATTATATAATAAGTTCCGCAAAATGATAGAATAGGCAACTGACTCTGTTCTAAGAAGTAAATGATACTTCACCTATAGGAATCATGAAATGATTCATGAAGTCACAGCATAAAATTAATATACACATGCATAATAATACTAACCCATTCTAGTTTCTTAATCTATATATTTAAGATGTCAACTCATCCAGAATATTATGTGAATATAGGTATTTTAATCACTGACACAGTTCAATGGGGAGACATATTGAAGTAAGCAGGTTTTCAGCCCTCATCAAATCTTGATATACCACTGACATCCTCTTCTATCCTGTTCCTTGGCATATCATCATCATCAGTCATTATTGCTTTTCTTTAAAGGTTACGAAACCACTTAATATTTGTCTATGTCCATTATTATCACCCAGTTGAAACTTATAATGAGAAACACATTTTTGTTGGAGGACAAGGATAATATTCCACATAATTGGAGAAAATTAAAAGTAGGAGCTTATAAATTAACAGACCAACATTGTAACTATTTCCATGAGAAGAAAGTGTTAACTTTTATTTCATCTGTGAACAAGCTGGTTGTGTCCATATTTGGTGCACTAAAAGATGTTGAATGAACAAATGGGGCATCTGTGGAAGCCCAAAGAGAATTAACATCTTCCAAATAAATGTCTGGGCAAAAATAAACAATCAAAGAACAGGTCTGTTCAATTCCACCGTTGGCTCTAAAAATAGTTATACATGAAAATAGAGTCAAGTGTTTTACAAAGTACCTTGGCAATAAGAAGTGCTATTCCAGTGAGGTGTAAGTCATAGGAATTTGGGCAAAGCAACTAAATGGCTAAGTTATAAACACAGATTACTAAAGGGAGAAGCATAAGTAATAATGACATGCATGGTGGGAACCCCTGCACAAGAGCACCATAAATCTGACTAACTAGTGTCAGAAAGACACAAAACAGCAGCTGAAACAAAAGACTTGAAAAGCTTGCTGAAAAAAGATCAGTGGGGAGCTGTGAATAACTTAGCAGCAATAGTAATGGACAATACCAGCCAGTTTTTCTACGTGACCAAAACATTACAATTTGAAAGTACTCAAATAAAGATGAAATACTAGATGTTAAAATGCATTCTGTGTGTTTACTGGAAGGTAGTTCATGTTAATCCTTTTAAATCTCTGCTCAGTATTAAAGCTTAGAGAACCCTTTATATGGCAGCAAGGGGTCATTTTTCAAAGGGGTTGTAATGGAAGGATAATCCTAACATTTGCTGCTTGATTTTTAGTCCTCATTCAGCTCATGTGAAATTGGGACTTATTTTGCAAGTTGATTATAAAATGTTATAAATCTCAAAATTTAGCCAACACATACAAAAGAGTGAGTTCCAAATTATCCATTACGTGAAGTGGGAGAGTGGGGATGTTTGATGGCTCAGCTCTAATAATGATGTTGTCATTTTCTATAAATGTGCTACTTTCTGGATGCCTTAAACTATCAAGCACGTTTTACAATAACATTTATTAAGCAGCATAAATCTGGGTACCACAACAAAGACTACTGCTTGAGACTTTGACTTCTTCATTTCTCCCATGGGGACACTTTGTGTGGTATAAAATGGCACAGCAGCCTCCTGGCTACTTAATGTGGCACAATAGCACTTGAATGAAAAGCCAGGTCAGTTGATACTTATCGATGATTCTCCTAAGCATGCCAGGTGTGGTGGCTAATTTTATGTGTTCACTTGGCTAGGCCATGATGCTAAGTTTTTTTTCTTAAGTGTCAGTCTAGATGTCTAGATGTTGCTGTGAAGGTATTTCTTAGATGTGATTAATATTTAAATCAGTAGACTTTGACTACTGGAGATTACCCTCCATAATATGGGTGGATATGGGTGGACCTCATTTAATCAGTTAAAGGTCTTAAGAGAAAAGACTGAGGTCACTTGAGGAAGAGAGAATTTTGCCTCTAAACTGCCTCTGGACTCAAGGCAACAACATCAACTCTTTCTTTGGTAACCAGCCTACTGGTCAACCTGTAGAATTCAGACTTGCCAACCCCTCAAAATCACATGAGTCAATTCAATAAATAAATAAATAAATAAATAAATAAATAAATAAATAAATAAATAAATAAATCTCTCTGGAGAACACTGACTAATACACCAGACAAAAGAGGAACCCTGCAACCTATTCCATGTTTAGCTATCAGTGTGTCTGAACCACCTATAAAGGTAAGTGGGTTCACCATCATGAGATATGCTGAAGATTATGGTCCAGATATACATATGCTGAACAAAATTCCTGTAGCTATTGAAGTAATAGGTTATCCCTTAATATTAGGGTGAATAATATGCTTTTGAATGCTTGTTTTCCAGTTGACTAGTAAAAGTAAAAGCAGTTATTATAAGCACTCAACATTGAATTGTGACATAAACTTTCTGGCTTCCTGCATTAAAAAAAAAAAATGATGATCCTATTCCAAAAACAACACAAAGTGTTTTAATATGGTTTTCTAGTAGTGATGATAGCTTGAGATACATTATATTAATATAACCATATTTTCTTGTTTCCTCTTTGTGACCTAAAGTAGACAGTAAAATAAACAAAAATTCACCACTTCACCTCAATTGAAAAACATTTGTTGAGTGCTCACTACATTCAGTGCTGGAGACTTTTTTATAAAATGAGGAAAATCTCTGCTTTCAAGAAGTCACTGCTCAGTGGAAGACAGCATACTAAATAGATTTTTAAAAAGTAAAGGCCGGCCGAGTGGCGCGATGGTTAAGAACTCGCTTGGGATGCCAGAGAGCCCTGGTTCGGATCCCACATATGAGGGCCAGTGACACTACCCTCTACAGCTAAGATGCTGAACAACAGCTCAACCTGGAGCTGGGCTGCCATGAGTCGCCGGCGACGGCGTAGGCTGTAGCCCCTGTGGCAGTGGGTTGCCATGGGCTACCATGTGTAACCAGCAGCCAGCGTGAGTGGCCAGCAGCCTCAGTGAGCGGCCGTCCAGAAGCCGGCGACTGATGTGCCTCACCTGGGAAGAGTGCAATGATGGTGCCAACTTGGTCCAGTGAAGCAACGTCCTCCACAATTAGACTGAAGAACAAAAACAACAGCAACTTGTCTGTTCCCCTCCCCCCAATTCTCCAGCATTGTTCCCATCCCCCCAATTCCCCAATAAAACTCTTAAAAAAATTAAAATGTGCAGTTAAGGCAATGTATTAAAGGCATGTTTACTCCACCTTTCTACTTCAAACTCCATCAAAATAACAACAACAAAATACAATGACATATAAAAAATAATTAATACAAAGAAATTGCTATAACTCCTACCCTTACATTATTCGGAAGCACACTTAGAGTGAGAGAAGAGGACATACGTAGTACAAACACATGTTGTTTAAAATCTTGAGCCAGAAATAAATTCTCTTCCTTCAAATGTCATATTCTAAAGGACATATACAATAATATATATTTTTATTAGAATGCCCTGTTAAGACGATTTTGATAGCCCAGAATTGTAAAACAGGAAATGTTAAAGGAAAAATCATGATGGTGTACATGTCATTTCCATTGTGTGTGACCTGGCTTCTCTGCCAAAAAGATAGCCCAATGGAAAGGGGGATTAAATAAATTTTTTTTTTAAAGAAAGAGTATTAAGGCCAGGTTGCTACACTTAGCAATCTAAGGAGAGGAGACATTTGTTCCTAAGGTAAAGGAAATAACTTGATGAGAGTAGTGTTTGAAATAAATCCCCAAACTGTTCATCAGCAGATCCTACCACCATTCAAAACTCAGCAATATTCAGAAAAGACATTATCATGGGACCTATGCCTGAAAAAAACAGAGAGGAAAAAATAGGCTAAAAGCAAGCAAGAAAGATAAAAGTAACATGAGCAAAACGCAGCTGAAAAGCATAAGAATAGTTAAGTCACATAGTTCTACATAGAATTGTAGAGAATGATTTATCTTAAAGAAATGGAAAAAAAAAGTTCAAAACAGTCATATAAGTGTACAAAAGAGTGGTCATAAGACCATGGAAAGGCATGAAAGCATTCTTAGAAAGGTGGAAATTAAAGCATTAAAAAACCTCATAATGATGAAAAAACATTTTAGAACATTCCAAATAATGGAATAAATGTAACTGAAAAAATCAGAAATATGCAGAATAGGTTAAAGAAAGTATTACCAAATGAAATGAAAAAAAAATATATGAGGGATTTCAGAGAAAATGATTGGGGAGCTCTAACAAATGCATGATGGTTGTCTCTGAAGAGAAAAGCAACAGTTTGGAAGCCATTACTGCTGTTTATATAGATTCTGGTTCTCCACCGATTCCAGGAACATGACATGATTTAAATTCTTCATCTCCATTGATAGGCATGTGACAAGATTGGGTCAAAGAAGTGTGAATGGTGAAGGCTTTAAGAGTTGAGTTAATGTTGAATTTACTGCATTTCCTTTTCTCCGATTTGGTCAGCAGTAGAAGTGTATATCAAAAAGAAGTCTTCCATACTGCCTGGTATCACTTAAATGTGGAATCTTAAAAAGTCAAACTCTTAGAAACTGAGACTAGAAGAATGGTTGCCAGAAATTATGGGAGAGTTTAATAAAAGGGTACAAACTTTCAGCTATAAAATGAATAAGGTCCGAGGATCTAATGTATAAGGTGACTAGAGTTGATAACATTGTATGATAAAATTGAAATTTGCTGAGAGTAGAACTTAAATGTCTTCACCAAAAAAAAAAGAAAAAAAAGAAAGAAAAGATAAATATGTGAGGTGATGGATATGTTAATTAGATGCTGGGAATCCTTTCATAATTAACTCATATATCAGATCACCACAATGTCCACTTTAAATACATCTTATAATTTTATGTCAATTATATGTCAATAAACCTGAAAAAAAAATGAAAAAGAGGAGGCTTCATTAGCTTGGGTTCTTGAGTAACAGTAATCACAGAGCCCTGATGACCCATGTTACACTTGTAGTATTAGCAAGAAATAAACTTTCATGTGTCAAGCCACTAAGATTTTAATACTGCAGCACAACTGATACTATTTGGTATGGAAAAATATTTCAAGAAAAACAGGCTATTCCAAAACTCTTAGTACAGTGTTAAACTTTAATAAGTTTAAATTTGTAATTCATAAATGAAGGATAAACGATACAACATATAAAAAACAGTATTTGAAAGTTTAATCATCTATACTTCCTCTATACTTATTTATTTTTTTAACCTTTTAATGCATTTAATTTTTTTGTTTCTTTCAATGTTTGCCATATTAAATCAGAGGTACTAAAAAACTCAAAATTACAAATTTATTGTTTGAAATGTACAAAAATAATACAAACACATATAGATAACTTTCAAGTGATAAAGTTGCTGAGAAGTTATTTGTTTCCTTCACTAGCCTGTGAGCTACTTGAAGAAAGAGACTGTTATCTATCTACCTATCTATCTATTTATCTATCTATCATCTCTCTCTCTCATTCATCTATCTATCTATCTATCTATCTATCTACCTGTCTATTATCTATCTATTATCTATCTATCTATCATCATCTATCATCTATCATCTATCTATTATATCTACCTGCCTAACTACCAAGTATGGCGCCTGTCATTGAACAGATGTTAAATAAACTTCTCGGATGGAATTTTCTTAGACAGCTTTCAATATTGCCACATAAATCATTCAGCGCTGATTTGCTGGACTAAGAATTATGATTGGAACCATTTGAAATCTACACATATATGCACAATTTAAAGGATTTCTAGAGTTTCTTACTTTTGATAGCATGGCTTTTATTTAAATTAACTTAGTTGCATAGACTGAATGTATTGCAAGTTAAGTTTGGGATTGAACAATTGTAAAAGAGATGATTGATAGAAGCCATTATATAATTATGTCAAAGTGATCCTTTATAAACTGGTTTAGAAATGACATAACAGCATTTTACAATTATAATGAAGTTCAAATTGAGACACCTGAAATGTAACTGACAGGGCTTTACTCTTTCTCTCTTTGAAAGCAAAGTGATCAGTCATGTCTGGCAAATGAATTACATACATGAGACTGAGTGCATAAATATCTCAGTTTAAATCTCCTTTTAAAATACCATAATTCTTCTTCTCCATTACATACTCAGTTCTATCCAGATAATATATGTGGTCCTTAAAAAACTCCAAAGATCTTTCACCTTTATCTTTAATACAGGAGAGAGGTGGTTAAAGGAATTCTTTTCAGGCAAATTAATGTAATTACAAGTGACCCTAATTCTCTTTAGTTTATATTTTCACTCGAGTCTTTGACTAAATATGTTATCACACTTTTCTAGGTCTTCCCTATTGCTCTTTTTAAATTTTTTTTTATTTTTAAATTATAGCTGACATGCAATATTATTTTACATTAGCTTCAGATGTACAGTGTGTGGTTAGACATTTATATAACTTATGAAGTGATTCTCCCCTGCCCCCAATAATCTAGACCCATCTGACACTATACATAGTAATTACAATATTACTGACTATATTCCCTATGCTGTACTTTTACATCCACATGACTATTTTGTAACTACCAATTTGTACTTCTTAATCCCTTCCCCCTTTTCACACAACTCCTCCAACCCCCCTCCCTACTTATGTGATCACTATTACGCAATTTCCTTTGCTGACTCTATTTTTTATTCTTGCCCTTTGGTTATAGATAATGTTTTGGAATCAACCATCAGCCCTGAGCTCCATCTTTCCACTCTCCTTGATAATCTCTTCAACTTCTATGGCTTACAATATCATACCCATACTGAAGATTTCCAGTCTAATGTTATCAGCCCTAACCAATTTCCTAAACTCCATATCTTTGTTTTCAATTGTTTTCCTGTTAGACATACCAACTGGAATTCTCTGCAACCTCTGCAAATTTGGCATATTAAAAAACTGATCTTACTTATCAGATTTTAAACCAATGATTCTCAGTTTATGTTTTGGAGAAGGACCTTGGGGCTGTTAGGAGGTGAGATTGAATCGGAATGATGTATGGAGGTTTTCAGACCAATCTCTCTCCACAAAAACTGTCATAATTTCCTGGGACCGGGAACTGGGGATGTAGACATAAAGTGGAAAAAGCTGATGGGTGATTTTGCCCAACTTTAATCTCCCACTGCCTTTAACTGAAAATAGCTATGTTAGGCTCATGGATCTCCAAACTCCTTTCTTGTCCATTCTTTGCACCTGCCACCACCATATGTGATCACATGTGCCTGAGACAGAGATGAGGGATTTCTTACTTACATAGGAAGGAGGAAAGAGGAGGAAAAGGGGATAGCAAATTGGGGTGGAATAGTCCCAATTCACAAAGAGCTCTAACTAACCTATTTCTTGTTCAACATCTCCAACATTCTTCATGCTCTTTACTCCCATTCCTTCTACAACTGCTTTTCTTCACAATTACCAGGATTACCTTGACTTCTCCAATAGCTTAATAAATGACTTCTCTACCTTTAATCTTTTTTCCAATTCTGTCCACCATATATACTGCTACCAGATGTATAAATATATATTGCATGTGTGTGTATATTTGAATTATAGTTCAATTACATATATAGTTAAAATATATTTTGATTACATATGTAATTAAAGTATAATTTAAATGCAATAAAGTTTACCAATATTTAATGTACAATTTGATGAATTTTGAAACTGTATCCAGTCACGTAACCACCATGCCCATCATGGCCCAGAACATTTCCATTGCCCAAAAAAATTTCCTCATGCCTCTTTGCAGTATATCCCATCTCCCAACCTCGACCTCTAGTCTCTGAATACCACTGATCTGATTTTTTTTAATGTGTTTTTTTCCCCTAGAATTTCAAATAAATGGAACATATATCATGTAGTGTTTAGTGTGACTTCCTTCATTTGGCATAATGCTTCCTATTTATTGTTTAATAGTCATTCCAAAGCATGGCTATGTCACAATTATTTTTATCCATGCATGTGTTGTTGGGCATTTGAATTGTTTCCATTTATTTGCTAATATGAATACAAAGAGTAAGATTGCTTTTTCCAACATGTTTGTACCATTTTGCATTTCCGCCACCAATGTGCAGGCATTCCAGTTGTTCCAGAAACTAGCCAACATTTGGTATTGTTAGTCTTTGTCATTTTAGCCATTCCAGTTGATGAAATCAGGAAGTGTAAGTCTTTGAATTTTGTTCTTTTCATGAAAAATAATCTTCATTAATGAAAACCATTTCATTGTGGTTTTAATTTCCATTTGCCTGATGACTAATGATGCTGAATATTTTTTCTGTGCTTATTTGCCATTTATATATCTTTCTTAGTGAAATCTCTATTAAAATCTTTGTATATTTTTATCAGACTTTTGTCTTCTAATTATAAGTTGTAAAATTATTTTATAATGTGGATACAAATGTTTTGCAAAAATATTTTTTGCATACATTTTTCTCCTAGACTTTGACTTACTTTATCATATTTTTTACAGTGTGATTTGTAAAGCAAAAGTTTTTATTTTAATGAAGTTCAGTTTAACAATATTTTTCTTCCATTTTTGTGGCATATCTAAAAAAAAACCTCTTTGCTTAAACTAAGTTCCAAAGTTTTACTTCTTTTCGTTCACCATTTTTATGGTTTTAATTTCAACATTTAGGCCTACAATCCTTTTAGGATAATTTGTGTATATAATAATAAGGGCAAAAGTTGCTTTTATTTGTATACAGATATCCAAATATTATAGCACTATTTGTTGAAAAGACTATCCTTTGTCCATTAAATTACTTGGGCTCCTTTGTTGAAATTCTTGCTCTCTAATGTATTTCATTGATCGATATTTTGATCCTAATGCCAGTACCAGCATTTTGATTACTAAAGTTTTATGTTTAGACATGAAATCAGGTAGTGTAAATCTTTCAATTTTGTTCTTTTCATGGAAAATCATCTATTCATCCAGAATCATCTCAGCTTTTCTAGGCACTTAGCATAACCATAAGGATTTAAGAATAACCTCACCAAATTCTACAAAAAAGCCTGATGGGTTTTTGATTGGAATAACATAGATTCTATAGACCATATTGGAAAAAAATTGAAGTCTTAATACAATTAGACCTTCTAAAAAACCTCAATATTTCTCATGTATATTTAGATCTTTAAAAATTAATTTCAACAATGTTTTCTAGTTAGTTTTTAGTTTATAGAATTTGAACATATTTTGTTAAATGTATCCCTAAGGATTTCATATTTTTATCCTATTTTAATGGGTATTGTTCTTAAATGTCTATTTCTAGTTAAGTCTTGCTAATATATAGAAATAAAAATGATTTTGTATACTGACTTGGAATCTGCAATTTTGCTAAATTCACTTATAAATTTTTGTTGTTTTCCTTTGAGAAAGTGAGATTTGAGCTGAGACCTACTAGATGGGTAAGGTTTCATTCAGCAAACAGAGGAGTGGGTGTCAAACTGTTTTACACAGAAGGAACAGAGTGTGTAAAGGCTGTGGGACAGGAAGAGCATGGTGCCTTCAAGGGAGTGAAACGCCGTCTGCATTAACTGCTGTGTGGTGATAAAGAGGAAAGGCCCCCTACTGGAGACAAAATGGCCGGTTGAAGTTTGGTTTTTCAGGATGAATAGTATATTATGGACAAGAGTTTTTTTATCCCAAAGGTAATAGGAAGATGCTGAAGAGTTTGAAGCAGAATCTGATCAGCTTTGAATTCTTGAAATAGCTCTCTGACTTCTTTGTGATGATAAGATTGAAGGAGAAGAAAAGCAGATTCAATGAAGCCAGTTGAGAATTTTTGCTGCTTGCTAAATTTTTATTGAATTTTCTGTTCCTTGTGTTTGGTGCTTTATTTTCCTCAATAGGAAATAGGAAATTTCCTTGATAGGTTTTTAAAGTTTAAATGGTGGTTTCATTAGTGGCCAAGAAACCCAAATCACTGAAATCTGAAATCATACTTGGCAATCAACAAGTAATAGGTTAGGGACAGGCAGTGTGTGTGGGGAGGGCGAGAGAAGGGGAATGCAGGAGGGGGCGGGGTGAGGAGATATCCGGAATGGCAGGATGCATGAAAGCTGGGTTTTCTCTGGTGTCTTTATTTCTCTTGCTTTGTGCTCTCCTACCCTCAGGGATCTCTTGCTTGAGGCACCTGGCTTGTCAGGGCAGCCTCTCTCGGCTGTGATGTTTTGTGTAAAGCACTCACTCAGTTATCACAGAGCAGAATAATTTCCTTCATGAACTATCAACCTACCTCCTGTGTAATTTTATTATTTTAAGCTTAAAAATGAATATGTAAACTGGGGTCAAAAGGTCTGTGTTTTGATAAGAAAATGGATTTGGAAAGTTAAGGGCATGCCCTCATTTTCCCTGAAATAAACCTTTGCTTAACTTTAAATGTAACACCAACCGAATGAGTTGAGGAAGTAAAAAAGTTTCAAGGAAGATCTGAAATTCCTCTACCAGAAAACTCCATTTAAAAAAAAATTTTTTTTGAGCCTGAGCATCATAGAATATATTGGAGAGAGGCTTATATTGTAATATAAGCAGAAAACTCAATATGTATTGATTCTATGGCATGACTGATTTTTCAATTATTGCTCATTGATTCATTTGTACAAGTAGTTATGGAGAGGCACTGTAGCAGGCATACAGACCCTTGCTCTCAACTAGTTTTCTTTCAGGTTGAGTGATATACTTACAGTGGGTGAGTGTCGTTCAGAAGCTTAAGGAGCACAAATATGAGCATTTAACCCAGACTGGAAGGTTGCCTTGGAGGAATGCAGAGCATGTCCAAGGAAAGTTTTCCTTTGGATGCATAGAATTCTATGAGGCACAGCAGTGGGGAAGAGTATTCCAAAGCAGAGGGAAGAGCATAGGCATACCACAAGGACAGAAAGAGCATGGCTGCATGGGGAATTAGGAGTAGATTCCTCTTTTCTTATGGCAGAATATATTCCATTGTATATGTATATACCACATCTTCTTTATCTGACCATCTATTGAAGGACATTTTGGTTGTTTCCATGTCTTGGCCACCATAAATAAAGCTGCAATGAACATCAGAGCATATATATATTTACGGATAAATGTTTTCAGATTTTTTGGGTTGATACCCAGGAGAGGGATTGCTGGGTCATATGGGAATTCTATTCTTAATTTGTTGAGGAATCTCCACATTGCCTTCCACAGTGGCTGCACCAATCTGCATTTCCACCAACAGTATATGAGGTTTCCTTTTTCTTCACAGCCTCTCCAACTCTTATTATTTGTCTTGTTGATGATGGCCATTCTAACTGGTGTGACGTGATATCTCATGGTGGATTTCATTTGCATTTCTCTGATGATTAGTGATGTTGAGCATCTTTTCATGTGTCTATTTTCCTCTTTGGGAAAATGTCTATTCAGGAAAGACGAAAGAGTGACATTTGTGACAACATGGGTGGATCTTGAGATTATTATGCTAAGAGAAATAACTCAGACAGAGAAAGTCCAGAACCATATGATTTCACTTATATGTGGGATATAAAGCTGAAAACAACAAAGAAACAAAAGAAACAAAGAAACAAAACTCATAGACACAGACAATAGTTCAGTTCAGCGGTTACTAGAGGGTAAGAGGGGAGGGGAGTTGTTGATGAGGATAAATGGGGTCAAATATATGGTGATGGAAGGAGAACTGACTGTGGGTGGTGAACACACAATGTGATATATAGATGATGTATTATAGAATTGTACACTTGAAACCTATGTAAATTTACTAACCATTGTCACCCCAATAAACTTTAATTAAAAAAAAATGTTTCAGGTGTGAGAAGATTGTATGGGTGAAGGGAATAATGGGATCTGAGACTGGAGAGGTAAACAGGTGCCAGATCAGGATGTGAGCCCCAATAAGGAGTTTGAGTTCATAGTACTCTGTGGGCAAAGGGGAGTCATATAAAGTCTCAGAGTACTATGGTCAGATTTGCATTTTAGACACACATCACTATAATTACAAGGCAAAGGATGAACTGGAGGCAAGCAAATCAGTTAGAAAACTGTTAAAGTAATCCAGGCAAGAGTCAGTGGTATATACCCTATATCAGGGAGAATGAGGAAAATTAGATGGAATAAGGAAAATTTAACAGTATATTAATGGGACTGAATTGTCAATTTGAATATGGGGGTGTGTTAAGGGAGAGAAAAGAATCAAAGGTCATGCCCAAGTTTCTGGATGGGAAACTGGGTGAATAAAAGTGGGCGTATTGAGCGTGTGGAGCCAGTGGAGCATCCAAAATGAGAAACCAACAGAAGAGTGTATTAAAAAATGAGGATGTGATCAGTTGTGGTTAATGATGGTGCTAAGTCAACAGAGAAAAGAATATAAAATATGCCCTTGATTATCAACAAAATGATGATTGATGACCTTGGAAAAAAAAGTTCCAGTGTGTGGTGGGTCAGAAAGGAAAATGGAGTGCTGCAAATGAAAAATTAGTAAAATGGTGGAGGCTGGGAGTATAAACAACTCTTCCAACTGTGAAGGAGACTGAGCCCCAGAATGGCAGTAAAGTTAACAATTGCAGCTGCATTATTCTGGGAACAAGTAAACCTGACCACTGATGGAGTCAAAAAGCAATGGTGCTGGACTGCCACCACCTTCTTCTGTCCCTCCTGGCACTGCCTCTGCATTCTTGCAATGCAAGCCTGGTGTCTTAGTATGAGGCAGAGGAGACTGACATTCACCGTTCCTAATGACGACAACAACAGCAAAAGATGGAGTCAAGGCCAAAACAATGACAATATTAATTTCTAAGGCAGCAGGAGAAAGGAATGTGAGACAGTTTAAGAGTGAGAGAATGAAAAGAAAATATGACAAATTTATGACTTACAAAGATATTTAATGAAGCATATCCATTTCTAATTTGATGAGCATCCATCATTACATTTTTAGAAACTGTTTGGATCTGTATCTAATGTCCTTGTGTGTGTCAGGATGGTAAAATAGTTCATTAAATGGGCTTTGGGGTTAGAGAGGTTAAATACAGGCTCTAACACTTCCTACTTGTGGCTCCTGAGAAAATTATCAAAATTCTCTACTCTATACCTCAATTTTCTTGTTGGTAAAGGTGGCTAATAATAATAATAATATAATAATAATAATAATAATACCCACAACATAAACATGCTCTGAAGGTTAAGTTACATAGTGTAAGGAAAGCGCACAGAACCATGCCAATCACATACAACGTATTTAATAAATATTTACTACTACTGGTATTACTATTTTTTAAAATTGTTTAACCCCTCTTCACTGTGCATTATCTAACTAGTAATATCTAAATTCTAAATTTTGTTCAACGGTACCAGATTTAAAAAAAAAGGGAGTGAATTTTTTTTTCTCAATTTGAAGCATTCACACTAAACTTTTATACTTGTATTCCAATATATTATTTGGGCATTATTAACTAACAATAGCAAAATGCAAAAGAGAAAAAAGGAAAAGATCAGGATGCTCATTTATTGTGTCCAATCAGACACGATTGTTTTTAACAACTTAACTCAATTTCTACAAGTAGCCATTGCATTTATCAAGCATTCACTCAATGTTAGCACTTTCACTAAATGTAAATCCATAATGTCCTCAATTCAGGTCTCAGGGAATTCTAGATTTGCACTGGAGCCTGGTTTCACTTTAGAAAATCTCTTCAACATCTTACTTTGGCTATAAAATGGCAACCAAAATATTTACCTGCACTTCAGTGATAACAATCAGTTCTTTTTTTCCCATTCACACTATATAAAATTAAAGTTTGTAAGAATTAAAAATTCTAAGTAAGATGGAAAAAATGTATATTTTAAGTAATAGAAAGAAAGTGGTTTATCCTGAAGTTGGTTATTTCTGAATAAAATGAGGTAAACTAAAAGGGACTAGAAAACTGTCCAATTTTTATAAAGAAAAATCTTGAAAGAGGAAATTTTATGTATGGTTAGGCTAAATAAGATTAATTAAATGAATCAATTTAAATATAAAAAGTAAGCTGATGCAAAATTAGAGTTGGGTTTTCTCTCTGTGTTAAATAAGACAAAGTTTCTTAGATTACTGGTCTACTAGTGATATTATAAAACAGTTTTCTGCCAGAAAGCAAAGATTTTGTGTGTCATCAAAATAATTTTCTCTGTTTTATATTGTCATAATCAGGTCCTTGTTACTTAAAAAAATTAAATCGCCACAATAGTAAGAATGAAGTTTGGCTAATAATTATGTAAACTTTGTATTTTTATTTAAATTTTTCTACTGTCACTTTGGGTAAATAAATGACTTAATATTATTTAATAAAAATGATATAATCTTGGGCTGGCCGAGTGGCTCAGTTGGTTAAGAGCTCGCTCAAGAGTTTGAGCTCTGAGCAACGGCGGTTCGAGTCCAGCCCAAGCTGAGCAGCCGCTGAGCTGCCAACAGGTAGCAGGATGGCTCAGCTAAAATAAATAAATAAATAAATAAAAATGACATGATCTTTTTGGTCAAGTATGTTTGACAAACTCCCCAAGATTCAAAATTTGGGGAGGGTCATATTCTTGACCTTTGAGTTTTTTTAAAAACTTTGTGGAGTTTTTCAGGAGGATCCCCCAAACACATCAAAGACTTGTTTTCTCTCTTTATAAAAAAGAGAAATCAAAATAATTAGGTCTATTTAATATGTTACATGACATGGAAAGCATTGTCAAATAAATGACCCTTAAGATTCGATTATATGTTAGATAGATATGTTATTAATATAAATGTTAGAAAACTTACAGTTTTTCTGCTGAAAGTTATGATTCTTATCATGTCCTTGAAATGTAAACACCCAGGAACTAACTAAAACATTGTCTATAGAAACTGATGAAAAAAAAAAAGTGAACTTTTAAAAATGCAAGCTGCTGGGCCAGCCGAGTGGTGCGTTGGTTAAGAGCTGGCATGGGATGCCAGAGGGCCCCGGTTCGGATCTCACATAGGAGGGCCAGTGACACTGCCCTCTGCAGCTAAGATGCTGAACGCAGCTCGACCTGGAGCTGAGCTGCTGGGAATCGCAGGCGAAGGCATAGGCTGCAGCCCCTGCTGCAGTGGGTTGCCATGGGCTACCGTGAGCGGCCAGCAGCCGCAGTGAGCGGCAGTCCAGAAGCCGGCGACTGATCTGCTTCACCCGGGAAGAGCGCAATGATGGTGCCACTTGAGTCTGTGAGGCAACATCCTCCACAACTAGATTGAGGAACAAAACAACAGCAACTTGTCTGTTCACCTTCCCCCAATTCCCCAGTGCTGTTCCCATCCCTCAATTCCCCAATAATAATCTCTTAAAAAAATTGATTTATAAAAGAGCTAGCTATAGGTTTTGTAAAATTAGTAAATGTGTATATAAAAAAATAGGATATATGTTTTTGGTAAAGGAAGGTATGAGACATAGAGATACACTTTTGTTGAAAAAAAGGAAAATAAGATGTTTGTTCTTTCTTTTTGTATAAAGAAGGATATAAAATATGCGTACATAAGGTTCTTTAGTAAAGAAAGAAAAAGAAAAGTAATTTTTGTCCTAGAGTAAAACAGTTGTTTCAAAGTAAGGGGAGAAAATATAGGACAAGAAAACTAAAAGATATATGTAAGCTGCAGAAGGTCTGTGCATATTGCAAAAGATGTATGCATGTTATGAAAGGTTCATAAATTTAGTTTTGAAAAAATAATTTTATATATAGTCAAACTAACTAAGATTGGAATGAATAATTGAGTCACTTGCATTATTTATATGAATACATATGTAAGCTCTCACCAGATCTTTAACCACATCGTTTTTAAATCTTTTGTCATTTCTAGACAATTATTGTTTTGCTCTGATGCTTTTATAAAAATGTTTCTACCAAGATGTTTCATCAGAGTTCATAAAAAAAAAGACTCTAACACTCTAAGATAACAAAACTTCAGGTATTCAACAAATCCATAACGAAATTTAAAGATATTAACTCTTGGATGTTTAATGCCTGATGATCTCAGCCCCAGTAAAAGTACCAGTTCTGGAAAAATACTTTTTCCTTGGACAGGTTTTCCATGATCACCACAGCAATACTAGGCAATAAAATTGCTCTTGCCCATATTCTAACTGAGCAAGATGGGGTTTGCTCTGTTGTTAATACCTCTTGTATTTGGATAAAACATCTCTGGTAAACTAGAGTTAAATCTGGACATAAGCCAAATAATTACATACAGTGCCCACTGACATCTCATAGTTCTTTAATATCCTCAGCTAACTGCCCTCAGGTATTGCCTCTTAGTTCAGATCTATTCTTCAAATTGGACATAACATTTTGTTTGTTATAAAAATGTTCGCTGTTATAGATCTTTGATTATTTTACACAGCTCCATGTGATAAAGACACCACTCTGATAATAATTGCTTAATGTTTTAAAATAATCACTAAGGCCTATGAGACTTAATTTAAACAACAACAAAAAAAACCCCAAGCAAACAAAAACAAAAACAAAAAAACCCTCAAGAAACTACAGGAGATGTTTGCCCTTAAGAAAACATGACAATAAAGTCTTCCTCTATGAGGACACTCTTGTTGCTTAAACATGGCCTAAGGCTCCTAAAAGACCACCTTCCCTCTGATGTGGGACATGCCATACCAGGAATGAGTCTTCATGGTGATGAGAAACTGACAAGGACATGACATACCCAAAATGAGGCATCCCAACGATAGAGGATACATTTTTTTCTCTTTTTAAAAATAGTTTTTTCTTAAAAATATAGCTAACATACAATATTATATTAGTTTCAGAGGTACACAATAATTATTCAACATTTATATACCTAAAGAAGTGACCACCATGATATAATCCAGCAACCAGCTGACACTGCACCATGCTATCACAATATTATTGACTATATTCTCTGTGCTGTATTACATCTCTGTAACTCATTTGTTTTATACCTGGAAATTTGGAACTTCTACTCCACTTTACCTTCCACCCCCCCCTTTTAATTTTTCAATTACAGTTGACATTTAATATTACTTTATGTTAATGTCAGGTGTACAGCATAGTGGTTAGACATTTTTATAATTTAAGATGTGATTTCCCCTGACTAGTCTAGTACCCACCTGGCACTATACATAGGTATTACCATATTATTGACTATATTCCTTATGTTTCACTTTACGTCCCCATGACTATTTTGTAACAACCAATTTGCACTTAATCTCTTCACCTTTTTCACCCTGTTCCCCAATACCATCCCAATAATTTTAATAACAGATCAGTGCAGCTCTTGGAAGATTGATTAGCAATGCTTTCAAGACATGATCTTGATCAAAAAGGGGAAAATGTAAACAATAATATGAAGGGAAACACTTTAAATATATATATATATATACATAAATGTCATATAACATACTACTGAAAAGTTTTATTAACAACCTTATATTTTAGTTATATCTATTTATTATTTTTAAATAACTCTATGAGATTTCAAAGTCAATTATTACCCAAGGTATTTTCTTGAAAAATTTTGTAACACACATAACATGAAATTATTTTGTTGCTGTTGTTGTAAACCCAGGTAACACAAAAGATACCATATTTAATATTAATAACTCTAAAAGATATGTTAATTTAACCAAAACTTAAACCAGCTTTAGCATCAAATATCTTCTTAGATCAAGTGATCCTGAAAAGGATTTGGGTCAGTTTTTATTATTTAGTTTTTAATTTACATAAGCACTTCATTTTTTTTTTTTTAAGATTTTTATTGGGGAGTTAGGGGATGGGAACAGTGCTGGGGAATTGGGGGAAGGGGAACAGACAAGTTGCTGTTGTTTTTGTTCTTCAGTCTAGTTGTGGAGGACGTTGCTTCACTAGCCCAAGTTGGCACCATCATTGTGCTATTCCCGGGCAGGGCTTCTGGACGGCTGCTCACAGCGGCTGCTGGCCGCTCACACTGGTTGCTGGCTACATACGGTAGCCCATGGCAGCCCACTGCTACAGGGGCTGCAGCCTACGCCATCGCTGGTGACTCGTGGCAGCCCAGCTCCATGTTGAACTGTTGTTCAGCATCTTAGCTGTGGAGGGCAGTGTCACTGGCCCTCATATGTGGGATCCGAACCGGGGCTCTCTGGCATCCCAAGCCAGTTCTTAACCAATGCGCCACTCGGCTGGCCTAGCACTTCATTTTTTGAAGCCAATTAAATATTATAAACTGGTAATACTATCTGAAGGCAAAAACACCACATCATATCTAAAACACAGACAAACACAGATATCAGAGATCACACATGTACACAGAATTACCAATAATTCTAGAGAGGACTCAAGAGTTTCATTTGCCCTTGACAGTTTTAAGGAGGCTGGGGCAAAGGCGGGGTGGGGGTGGGAGGTGGGGGGGTCTGGCTTGTGTTTTAAAAAGTCCTTTTTTCCCTTCAGTTACCTCAGCCTCAGGCAACAGTGGCTACTGTGTTTATATTTCTGGTTATCTGTAAGACCTTGAAAGTTACTGAGAGTTAGAAAAATCCTGTAACACTTTTAATTTTGCCAAGTTTCTGAACATAGAAGTTGGTGTCCAGTTATAAGTGGACTAGAAGATGGGTAGACTCTCCTATTCTTAGCACTTAAAAAGTTGTTGAATTGTCCCTGTTCCCAAAGAGCCTGTTCCCAAATGGGCAGAAGCCTATGGAGACCAAGATTAGAAAGGGGTAGGACGCCTAAGTGATGTTGGCCCCTAGCATTTGGGTGGAGAAAGATGAGGTGACAACAACAGGGACCCCAAGAGTGTTTCTTGAAACTGTCGTCCTGGATGAAGTCATGAAAACAAGTCAAAACATGACTGATGAGACAACTGAAAGATGGGCAGAACCCACAACGGGGTCGGATCAGCCAGAAAGGCGTATTGCCTGGGCTTCAAAGCGTCCCAGGGATAATGAGTGCAACAATGACCACAACATCGTGCCAAAGCCAAATACACAGATTGCAAAAACCTCAACTTCAGAGAGAAGTAAGTAACCAAGGAAAATAACCAGGCCTCTCCAAAGTGAATGGAGGAGGGGTGAGGGCGGTCAGAGATGCAGATGGCCAGACTGAAACCGGACCAGAGGTCAGCGGGACACTCCCCGCAACCTCAGTAACTGGTACTGACTCTCTAAGGGGACACCCCTTGTTACCCAGGCAAAGAGGGTGCAGCCGAACAACAGGGCCCCAGAAGCCACCAGGCGTGCAGATCCTCACAGGGAAAGGAGGAGCAGAGCCGGGACTTCGAGGCACAGAAACCAGGATCAGACCACCTGAAGAGGGCAAGAAAGAAGAGTGGGAGAAGCTGAAAAACAAAAACAAAAACAAAAACAAAAAAAATTAAGGGAGGAGAAATCAAGTTGGAAGAGGCTGGGGTAAAAACACACTGAGTCTGGAGAGCAAGACATCCGGCAAGGTCATCCACTTAAGTCGGAAAAGGGATCCTATCTGGGGTGCCAGAGATGTTACGGGCACAGGCAGGGCACCTTGCCCCTTTCAGGATAGAAATCAAGAGTGGGTGAAACCGTTTGGCCGAGAGAAAGCTTTATTAAAGCGAAACTTGAGGCGCGGAGGGAGCACACTCCGAAAGAGAATGGATGTGGCTCGAGGCTCTTTTCCCTCGGCTGCAGGTCCTGGCCGCGAGGCTGCCCACTACAATAATTTTCTCTTAATCTACATCAAAAAATTGTTGATGATACTAAGCTAAATTACGGTTCCAACTACTAATGCTAGATTTACAGCATAATAGCATCTCACATGGGAATTACTTTTAAGGTGAGTGCTTGAAGTAAAAATAAAATAGAATCATGCCTTTGATAATGACCTTTAAGAACAATATTCATGAAGTCCAATACAATATTTCCTCCTGCTTTAGAATAGAGTTCTGTTTCTTTGGTTAAGCATAAGGTGACAGCTGGCTTGCATGTAAGGCATTTAGGGACCAGGTTGCAGAAAAACACATTTACTGCATGTTTTAAAATGAAGGTTATACTTAATGCAGCAAGATGCTCACATTCAGGTAGCTGGGAACTGAGATAATTGTGGGGACACCAGATCTGTGCCTTCCATGTCCTGCTCGCCCAGAGCCAAAAACTCATCCTGTGGACAAAGGTAATTTATCCCTCCCTCCTTGCCCTCTGCACATGTGTCATTGAATGTATTTAAGTTACATAAACATACCATGCTACTTGATTGTAATAGTTATCAGATGACATCAGTACACTAGATCCTGTAACATCCAGGAACAATCTTTTCACAAACATGTGAGATTTAGACTTAATGTTACTAAGAACTTTTTTAATCTGTTAATTAAAACAAAACAAACAAACAAAAACCCAAAGGATTTGTCAGAGCTCTTGCTTAAATTATGGCATAACAGTGATAACCAAAGATAAATTATGAGGCCAGAATATCCAAACTAGTTATTTGCTGAGCCCTCCCAATACAGCCGTGATGCACAAGAGTCTGGAAACATCTGCCTCTGTCTGATGTGGGTGTGGAAGAGCATGGGAAAGGCTTTATGACCATATTTAATACACTAATTGGCGCTACACATGCTGAAATTAAACGAATTACCTTGACAATCGAAATAGAAGCATTTTCTGAGTAGACACAAAAGCAGAATTCCCCTAGCAACACAGCTTCAAAGATATCCTAACATACATTTTACATAGTAAAGCAGAAATTTTTTTTTTTTTTTGCTAGGAGCAATTTTACTTAATCTATATACTAGTAGATACATTGTAGATGAATAAATGGTGTGGTAGGCTCTGCAGATCAATAATTAAAATTGAAAAATTAGTAATTTTTTCCTTCCTGAGGATGGACTCACCGTATGGTCATACATGGATAAAAACGTTGATTTTCATTTAAATAAAATAGTGAAGTATGTGCTTGAGGCAAAGTGGGGAAATACATTCTCCTTCTACCTAAGCCTATATTCACTTTTGTTATATTCATAGGTCCATATTATTTTACATATTTAACACACTTGCAAGAATTTGTTTGGAAAAAAAATGTATAGACTAAGGGTCAAGAAAAAGGAGAATGGAGAGGAGCAAGGGAGGGAGAGAGGGAGTGAAGGAGGAAGACATAATGAAAATATGCTAGTGAACTTGTGAAAGTTTTAATAAACTGGTAGTATATTCAAGCCATTTGGTTATATTTTAAAGAAAACCACAAAACTTAAAAGCCACAAATTAAGTAAAAAATAATGGCAAGCACTCAATTTTGTCTATGTGTACATGTGCGTGTTTAGGAACTTTAATACTTACTAAACATAAGGATGAATTTATTTTACTTTGTAAAATATATGCCTGCCTTGTAGTGATATCTGGAGTGTAAGCAATCAGTATTGGTTGGATTTTAAAAAGCCCTCAAATAAGAGTGCTGTTAGTAATTTAGGTAAGTTTTAAATGGCAGGAACATAGATTACTCCGTGCATTTCTAATTTTGATGTTAAAGCTGAATTATGATGAATCGGGTTATAATTGGGCATTTTGTAAATAAAACTCTAAAGCATTTTCACAGAAAATAGACGGTAGAAAGAACCCTACACCCAAGACTCCCAAGGGAGGTTTAGAATATACCCACAACTTAATACAAAAGAGCATGCTCTCTGGATCATCACACCCTCCCCCAAAAGAAGGCAGGGAGGAAGGAAGGGAGGGAGGGAGGAAGGAAGGAAAAAAGGAAGGAAGGAAGGAATAGATTAATTTAGGAATATCTTTAAGAAGTAGTCATCCCTAGAAACTCTACTGAAATTTTTGAAAAAATGAATAAAGAGCACTGTACACCATCAATGGCAAAGTAGTACCTCTTACCCACCTTCAAATAAAGATATAATCAATGAGAAATAATTAAAGATTTATTTGAATAGTGATTTATTTGAATACTGCTTGTTCATGTATTCTCTAATTTGATTTTTTTTCTAATTTGAACTAATATTACTTTATTTTTTTTCTAATTTGAACTAATATTACTTTAACCACCTTTTGATTATTTTTCTAATTTGAACTAATATTACTTTAACCACCTTCACCCCAATTATATATAATAGATGAAACTGTGTTTCAGAAAATGAAGTAACTCACCAAAGGTTACCCAAGTTTAGGGAGTGTGTTGCAGGAGGCAGCAGGTCTCTAATTACAAAGCTCTTGACCCTGTACCACATTGAAACCTTGTTATTTAAAAAAAGTAAATCATCTCTAGGGTTGGCTTTAGAGGAGACTCAGGAAGCCTAGATTCCATACTAACTAATATGTCAGTTTTTTCTTTTCTTTTTTCAGCCAGAGTTCATGAATTGGTTGGAGGTGGGAAGGAGAGGCGAGAAGATGGGGATTTGGGAGAGCTTTTGTAGTCTACTGCTTCCAGTGTTAGCCACAAAAAGAAACAATGACGGTAACAAATAAGAGAAACTATTTATTCCCAGACCCTGATTTAAAATTCCATACTATTTGGAGGGAGCAAACGTTGTCCCCCTTTCCCCGGGGTTCTTTTGTTAGTCCTTTCTCTCCTCTTCCACTAGCCTCTTCCCATAGGAGAGGAGGAAGAAGAGGAGAGAAGGTACCCATTGGTGACAGTAGAAAAAGTGTCATAGGATTCGCTTGACTCAGACTCCACTTGGATCTGCCTATCCTCAGGCCTCTTTCATTCTGCTCTGTTTCCATTCATCGGCTCAGAGCTTTCTGCCTTACAAAGGCAGCCTGGGATCTTCCTTACGGTGAGCTGGGTTATAGTGATGCTCTGAACGTCTAGAGGTGGCTTTTAGGTCTAGATTTGAGAGAGGAAGTAGCAGAGGCTCATTTTAACCCACAGATTTGCACTGTGCTTACCAGTCTAACATTATAGGGCTTCTCACTTATCTCTGGCTCCTGGTTCAGAATGCAGAAGGAGGGTTGCTACTAAGAAAGCAGAATATTTGATGCCCTTCAAAAAATATATTAATAAAGTCTGGCCCCCATGAAAGACTCCAATATAATTTTAAGAAGGTAAAAAAAATGTGTTATGTTCTCAATTTTGTCCAGTGATGGTAATAACTAAAATGGGAAGATTTCCAAACCTTGCTTTTGAGGACATATAAATCAAAGGCAGTAATAAAAAAAAAGGGATAATTTAGTAAGTGTTGCAAATCTTTGACACATTGTGGTTTAAGAATATGCTTTCACATGTCTAATTGCTAGCTGATAGAAAGACATTAGTCTGCTTTGAAACCAAAGTTTCCATCTGTCTAGCTGATTGCTTCAACGTGAGTTTGCTAATAATGAATTTGATTTTTTAAAAATGAACATTTAAATTAAGACATAAAAACGTACTTTTTTTCTGAAGGTTGCAATGTGGTTATATCTGCAAATCACCTAATGCCAGAGTCCTCAGCCTAGGTCAGTTCCCCTGGTCTGGCGCTCTACGTCCTCTGCTTTTTCTTTGTAGCTCGAATTGCAGCAGCAGTTAGGAAGTTTTTGGTATAATCATGCTTGATGGACTGTATCTCTTAGTAAACTATAGGCTCCTTGAATGGACAGATTACATTTGTTTTATTCAGCGGCATATTTCTGCTGTCCAGCTCTAGCCTGGTGTATGACAAGTAGATGAACTTTCACCAAAAACAACATCACATTCATAATACAGATGCAGATATTAGAATCAAATTAGAATCAGCTATATTTAAGCCAGATATTAAAGATATCTGCAAGACTGAAGTATTTAATCCATTTACATCTAAAGTAATTATTGATTGGTAAGGACTTATTATTGCCATTGTGTTCATTGGTTTTTACCATTGTAGATCCTTTGTTCTTTGCTTTCGCTTTTGCTGTCTTTCCGTGTGATTGAATGGCATTCTGTGGAGCTGTGCTTTGACTCCTTTTTTAAAAACCTTTGTGTATGTATTACAGGTTTTCTTTTGTGGTTACCATGAGACTGACATGGTCATCTTGGTGTAGGCATTTTTGGGTTCAACTATTTCCTTTGAGCCTCATGAACCTGCATGTCCATTTCTCTCCCCAAATTCAAGAAGTTTTCATCCATTATTTCTTTAAATAGACTTTCTGTCCCTTTTTCTGTCTCGTCTCCTGCCAGGAACCCCATCATGCATACATTGTTTATTTTAACATCCTATAAGTCTTGTAGGCTTTATTCATTTCTTTTTTTTTAAATTCTGTTTTCTTTTCACTCCTCTGACTGGGTGATTTCAAATGATCTTTGAATTCACTGATTTTCTCCTGCTGTTGATGCTGTCTATTGAATTCTTCAGTTCAGTCATTGTATTCTTCACATTCTAGGATGTATTCTTGGTTTTTATTTATTTAATGGTTTTCATTTCCTTTTTGAGTTTATTACTTGTTTCCTGCATTGTTTTCCTAATTTTGTTCAGTTGTCTCTGTGTTCCTGTAGTTCACTGAACTCCTTTCAGAGGATGATTCTGAATGATTTGTCAGACAGTTCATAGATCTTCAGTTCTTTAGGCTCAGTCGACTAGAGCTTTGTTTCCTTTGGTAGTGCCATGTTTGCCTGATTCTTTGAGATCCTTGTACCCTTGTATTGGTGTCTGTGCATGTGAGCACAGAGCCTCCTCTTCCAGACTTTATAGGTTTGTTTTGGCAGGGAAAGAGCTTCAGCTGTCAGCTCGGTTTGGGGTACTGGACAGGTCAGCTGATAGTGTCTGCATTCAGGCATGGCTTGCTATTTGGGTCTTTAGCTGGGCTTGCTCTGAGGTCATGGGGGAGGGTGCACTGGCTGAGGTCTGCAGTCAGGCGGACTGTCTGATTGGGTGGGGCTGCAGGCTATGCTCTGTGACGGGGCGGGTCACTGGCTGGGCTTCATGCCTGGGTGGGGCTGCAGGCTATTCTCAGCAATTAGGCCGAGGTCTGTGCTAGGCTCCACTGCTAGGCGGGGTGGTGGGCGGGGCTATAAGGCTGCTCAGGATCATTGTTCAGGCTCCCTGGTTATCTGGGGCCAGAGGTTATAGTCAACTGTTGGGCAGGATTGGTGGCTTGGCTCCCTGCCCAGGTGGGCCATAGGATGTGCTCCGTGGCTACTGGACATCTATGTTTTTGCTCCCCGGAGGGGTAGAACTGAAGGCTATGCTCAGCAGTTGCATGGGAGTGCAGATTTGCTCCCCGTCTAGGCAGACACTGTTGGCAAGAATGTAAATTGGTATAGCTGCTACAGAAAACAGAATGGAACTTCCTTTAAAAAATTACAAACAGAACAATCATATGAGCTAGCAATCCCACTTCTGGGTCTATATCCCAAGGAAATGAAATCACTATCTTGAATAGAAATCTGCACCCTTATATTCATTGCAGCATTATTTACAATTGGCAAGACATAGAAACAGCCTAAGTGTCCATCAATGGGTGAATGAATAAATAAAGTTTGATACACATACATTGGAATATTATTTAGTTATGAGAAAGAAGAAAATCCTGCCATTTGTGACAACATGGGTGGACCCTGAGGGCCTTATGCTAAGTGAAATAAATCAGAACAGAGAAAGACAAATACTATATGATCTCACGTATATGTGGATTCTAAAATGAAACCAAACTCATAAAAACAGAAATAGATTGGTGGTTGCCAGGGGCAGGAAGGGTGGGGGAAATGCAGATATCTTGGTCAAAGGGTACCAACTTCCAGTTATAAGATGAATAAGTTCTAGGGATCTAATACACAGCAAGATGACGATAGTTAATAATACTGTATTGTATACTTGAAAGTTGCTAAAAGTTCTTACCACACACACACAAAAGGTAACTATGTGAGGTGATGAATGTGTTAACTGACCTTATTGCGACAATCATTTAAGATATATATGTATATCAAATCATCACACTGTAGACAATGTTATATGTCAATTATTTCTCATAAAGCTGGGGAAAATTTTTGCAAGAATGTAAAACATTGGCACTCTTCTCATTAATATTTATTTTTGTTTTGGAAAATATATTTAACAGATTAATTATGCTAACCAGAAAAAAAATCTAAGTAAAGTTTATAGCACAGTGCTTACAACATAGTAAGTGCTCAATAAATTATTAGCATCATTATTAATAAAATAACTATTATATAGCTATTATATTCTGGGCACAAATGTGAAAAACTACTATTCAAAGTAAATTTAAAAGCTCTGTGTTTTCCCTGTCTTACCTATAGCCCCTGTATCCCATGCTGTGCCCCCTCCTCAGAAAACTGAGATTCCTCCAAAACACCAAGCCCATTTGACCTGCTTAACTTTGCATGTGATCTTTGTTCTGCCTGGAAGGCTCTTCTTTTCTTACTTTCTTTAGTACCTTCAGTTCCTAATTTGAGGCTTTCATGTTAATCTCTGCCTCATGGCACTTTGAACATAGCACTTTCAGCACATTTTACTTCATACGTTGTCTAATTGAATTTTACCCCTTTCACTAGAGCAGTGTCTGGCATGTAATAAGCACTCAAGAAATGCGTATTGTGAGAATATGTGAATGTAGTAACTGAGTACGTTGGTGGTTTGTTTTTAATATAATATGGATTTTTCATGCAGTGCTTTAAAGTTGAATCAGTTGTTTTTTTCAGGATAATAGGGCTTTATTTACTATACTGATCACTGATCGTGTTAAATATACCTGTCCTGTGTCCTGCCAACCTTCACCAGGTGGAAAGGTGCCACTGTCTTTGGGCTTTCTAACAGTTGCTGCTAGGGCTGGCTTTCTCAAACATAAAAAGATTTAATTGGAGATGATCTCCTCATGGACTACCCAGGAACAAGAGGCCACTCTGTAGGTCCTTTGGCAGAAGGCCCTTGCTGACCCTCTGCCCAAACTCTTAATAAAGGTCCTAGCCTTTAGGACCTGGCCTGTCTGCCCTGACAAGCTGGGGCTGGCTTTTGTGTAGTGTGGTAGAGAGAGGAAAACATCAGAAAGAATTGCATGGTTCACAAGATATATGCCTTTCTTAAAAGCTATGAATTCCTTAATCTTAATCCAGTTTTATTGAGTCGTTCCGAGTTTGGGATACTGAAAGTCACCACGTTGTTAAGTATTAAAACAGGAACCTTAGGATAGGGTAGGTTTGCTAGGTTTCCTATGATGGATGTCTTAATTCTCTGCTTGGTAACATCCAGTTGAAATTGATATTGAGGTGGAGCTAAGGGTGCCAGTGAAGCAACGTTTATAGTCTACGTGACCATTACAAACCATCTTAGTTTCATCTAGAACTGAAGAATGTCCCGAGATGTGGGACTGGCAGTGCTAAAACTGGGAAAGCACTGGGCAAATTGGGAAAAGCTGGCCTCGCTAGATGGTTTATGTCTTGCTTACGGAGTTTCAGCAATCAGGAGTGCACTCTTTTATTCATCCTAATACCTCCTGAGTTCTATCACCGAAATAGCGTAAATGAGGAGCTATTGTTATGAGCTGGGTTTTGATGAATAATATTTATATTTATTTATACTTTGCTTCTGGGAAGATGGTAGCACATAATGCTTAGCAGCCTTGATTATGAAGCCAAGTGCCTGGGTCCAATCCTAGCCCTACCATTTATTTACTGAGTATCTTTAAGAAGAAATTCATATAACCTCTCTGTGCCTCAGTTTCCTCATGTGTAAAGTTTCTAATTCTAGAACATATTTTATTCTCTTGTCATTGAAGATTAAAGTGGGTAATATATATATAAATTCCTTAAAATAGTGATTATTGTTATTGTTGCCATAACTATATTGCTACTACTAATCAGCTATTAATTAGACATTCAAATCTTCAGTTTCTTTATTTGTAAAATGGGAGATAATATCTCATACACTTGACCTGAGGATTAAAAGGGAAGAGATAATATATGGAAAGCCTTTAGCATGGTGACTGGCAAAAAATTAGCTTTCAAGATTTTAGTCAGCGTCATTCTTAGGATTATTATTAAAAGTACCATGATTTTTATTATTATCAGTGTGCCTTATGCTAGTTCCAAAGGGAGAAAAGAACACTCATGTTCATAAGCAAATGCTTCGGATTCTTGGAAAGCTGACAGTTTTCTAATTTACTGTTTCCCGTGATTTCCCTTCACGTTATGACTCCAGCACCCAATTAGCGATCTACTAATGACATCTTTCTTAGATGATGATACAACTGAGACAAGTTACTTGGCTTTCTCTGGGGCGACTTGCCATCAAATCATTGGAACCAATGGCAGTGATAATGGGCTGCTGCTTTGTTTCTAGGGTGTGGTTGACAGGGTCCTGGAGAAATTTCAGGTAAGTGACTGTCTGGGGTAGATGACTCTTCTGTTTATGCCATCCTTCCCAAAATGCTTATTTCTTATAATTCAGGGACTGCTTAACCTCCCATTTTCTCATAAATCTCAAGACATATTAGAGTAGAGCTGCACATACATAAAATGTTTGTTGAGAAACAAAATGAAAGACTGGAAACCTTTTTCTAAATCAAATATTTTTTAATATTAACCAATGCAAGTGTCATGTTTGAGTTGAGAAGGAAGAAAGGGAAGGGAAAAGAGATGGAAATTGTAAACCAATTAGTAGAGTTAAGCTAAACCTTTGAGGCTCCCAGGAACACACTATTAAGCACACTATATACAGGTCCAAACCTGTAATGTGACTATAGATTTTTTTATGTCTCAGTATGGCATGACAGGTCATAGGTTTTGTAGCCCAGGAGAAAAAAAAACACACAAAAGGTTGGTTTAAGTATTTAAGTTATTATACCAGGGCTTACATAAATACAAATCAATCTTAGAGCAACATTTAAAACGATCAGTACTATGAAAAGGTAAACATATCCAGTCTTTGAAGTCTCCGAAAAGGTGTGGTATTGAGTAAGGAATGTCTGTCCTCATATGAACTCATTGTACAGTAAAAGGATTTAGAAGTACCTCTATTTGTAAGAAAATGTGCAAACTTGTCCAAGAGAGATATCAGATACGTTCAGGTGGCCTAAGCCTGGCTCTGACAAATATGCTTGGATACTCACTTCACTGACATCCTACAGGTGGATTTGGAGGGCTTTTGGACAAAACCAAAGAAGTGCAGCCAATCAGCAATAGGATCAGTTTTATTCCCTTTCTGTAATTCAGCCCTGTTCAGAATGAAAAAAAAAAAAGAGCACTGAAAGGGTTAGGCTTCCAGTTAAAGACGGGGTTTTAAGTTCAGCTGTCCTATAGCTTGTGATGTGATAGGGAAGAGTCACAGCAAGCATGGGCAGCTCGCCAAGTGAAACCCAATCCCTGCGAGTGGAAGGGACGCTAGGCAAACAGTCTCGAGCAGACACACTTTTGTTCAGGTACCGCATCCGCCTTTCTTAATGTCACAGATGATGAAGAGGGCTTTCAAAATTTTAGAAAGTACGTGGACCCATGGTCTGAGTGAGAAGTGAGAAGTGAGAGTTTTCGTTCACTGAATGGTCTTTATGAAAGTAATTTTATGAATAAGAGATGACTTCTAGAATTCAGTATGAGTTCAGAGAGTCACTAATTTTCAGGGTATGCTCAGGAATTCAGAGTAAAATGAGTATACACACTAACCAGGCCAATAGAGAACATGGGTTTCTCTTTCTGGGGAGCTGGGGTAGGTTCTGTGAGAAAAGCTACTTTGAGCCGTTCTAGCTTACACAGAATTCATGTGAAGACAGGCTGAGTAGCGCTGCCTCCATACCTCATCCATTATGTTACTTTCCATTACACATTTGCTTACTTTCCTCTTAGTTTCTCTCAGGCTTCACAATGTTGATGCATTACTTATGCTATTTTGCAATAACTCAACCAGACTTACATACAAAACCATTTCTCCAGAACTCTCTGTGGCTATTATTCACTAGGTTTGATTGCTTGTAACATTTTTCTAAGATCCTCAGACTAGTTTTTTTTTTCTTTTTTAATAGTATGATTGGCCTTGTTTACCATTACAGTGCATCACTATTTCACTTCCTCCACCAATGGAATGAATCAGATATGAATATCTGGCCAACAGGAATATCACCATCAAATACTGTTTATTAATCATTTCATGTGTTTTGGGATGCAGTCAATATCTACTGTTCAATTAATTGAGCAATATTTATTATGTCCTTATTACATTCTTAGGAACTATTCATAGCCAGTTATATATCTGTCTTTAAATTGTTAAAGAACTTATTATCTGTAATATTTGTAATATTCATTTGATAAAAACTCAAGCATTTTGTATAATACTTTTTATTTCCTTCTATGAGCAAGGTATTATGGTAAATGTTTTATGTACATCATTTTTAACCTTGCCCCCCAAAAAAATCTCTTCAGGGTAGGAATTATTACCCTCGTTATAAATGAGACATTAAGACTCATAAGCACTGAGTGACACACTTAAATCTAGTAGTGGGGAAGTGATTTTCCAAACCTAGACCCTGATGCCTCAACTCACCTCTTTTTACTAGACCATATGTTTAGGGGGCATCTACCAAACCTTACTGAAAAATCTTTATAGTCAGGGAAACATATCTTGAAATTTCACTGACTATATGGTGCTTTCCATGATTTATTCATTCAATATATCATACTTTCAATTGGCTTTTGATTAAATAAATATCGTAGTCATTGACTTTAAGTGATGAATCAGCAAAGCTATGGGCTAGACAAAGAATGTAGAAAAAAGCCAAAGGAAGGAAAATGATCTGGAAATAAAATCTATGTTCAAGGGAAGAAGAAGACCTGTAGACAGATGATTATTGTGACTCTAAAATTAAAAAGTGTCCTTAGTTGAGAAAATTCTCCAGGGAAAAATCAAGTATTTACTAAGTGACCTAGATTCTTTCTTTTCTTATCTCTCCCTCCCTCCCTGACTCCCTTTTTTCCCACCCTCCCTCCTTACCTTCCTTCCACATTAATTAAATACTGATATGCAAGGTTCTATGTTCGAAGCTCGAACTACAATGATGAATCCTGGAAGACATATGTGTAAGGAGATAATTATAAAATATAATCAAGTCAGTTGAAAATTATCAAGGTAGAGCTTTAAATAAAGAGAATTAAGCAAATTAAATATATAACTATATCATTCACGCATATTTATATATGCATATGTATATATGCATATATATATATATGCATATATATATATATATATATATATATATATATATATATATGATGAGGTTATACATACACAGTATATGCCTTAGGATAGAAAGTTTCTGGAAAGCATGGACCAGGTGTTATATTTATCTTTTTAAAAATTACCCACTGAATCTATCCTATCCCTGATAACTGATCCTCAATAAATACCTAAATTACTTTCTTTGGTAAATGCCTAAGCTGACAACTTCTTATTCTCATCAGCTTCATTTTATCTATGGGTTTTAAGCGTTGTCTTTGTGTTGAAATTCTATTCAAGACCTCTAGTAACAGCCACAATAGTTGTGTAAAGTCTATTGTTTCATAATTTTCAAAGTATTATCATATAATCATCTCATTTTAATTTTCTTTAAACAGCTTGGGTTTTCATTTTTCAGGTGAGTAGACAGAGGGCATGGAAGTCTCTGCGATCTTGTGGCCACTCAGCTGGGAGAGGGACATCCAAATCCCAGGCTTTCAAACCCAGGGCCCATCCCATTATACTGATTCTACAAGAATGGGATTAAAATGAGACCTTCACATTTCTTAAGCTTAAATTAAAAAAAGACAAAAATTTCCTTCCGTTACAACATAGTAAAGTAGCAGTGTGGGCTGTGTAGATAGTCAGATCTGAAGGCACTATTTACCAATTGTGAGTTTTTGGTGGAGTTAAAATTAAACTTTCTAAGTTTCAGAGTCTTCATATTTCAAAAATTCAATAATTACCTCAGAAGGACTGATGCACAGATGAAATGAGATCACATGAAGGGCGGTCCCATAGTAGGCTCCCCAAAAGGGTAAGCATTATTACTATCAGAGCAACTGTCCATATGAGTTAAGGCAATTCAAGGAAGGGTGAGTATGGTATATTTAATTTGCTTAAGGAGGCATCAAGGAATAAATGGAAATTAAATTGGTCTTTTGAGGAAGATAAACTTTAGTTTGGCCAAAAAAAAAAAAAAGAGAGAATTCTAGACAGAGGGGCAGAACAAGTGAAGGCAGGAAAGAGAATGGTGAAAATTGGAGGAAAATGAGATGACCCATCTGACCAGGAAATGTTTATGTTGGGGAATCAAGGGAATAAGGCAATACATTGAAATTACATTAATTGAAAGGGGTTTGGATTCCAGGTTGGGAAAATATGACATTTGGTTTGCCTTCTACCAATTTCTGAAGCAGAAGTGATGTTCTAGGGAAACAGCTCTAAGGCTTAGCACATGTTGGATGGAAGAACTCAAAATAGGAACCAGGGCATAGATGATCAAAATCGCTACTGCAAAGGTTAAATAATCAGCTTAACTAGTGGGAAACAGACAACATGCCTCTTGGTGTGTCTCCTCAGGTGTCTTATAGGAATGTCAAAATCAACATTTCCACAACTACCTCAGATATAACTGCTGCCCTCTATTCTCTCTCCTTATCCTACCAACCACTGTGTCACCCAAATATAGGAATTATCTTTAACCTTATATTATCCCATCATGTAAATCATTCAGTTATAAAATCTTGACCGTTCTTCTGCTTGGGAAATATCTCCTCTTCCTACCTCACGACCACTGCAAGAATTTATTGAGCATCTCCTCTGAAGTTGGTGCTGGGATATAGTGGTGGATAAGTGGCTTACAGTCCAGCATAGAAAGCAGACACCAAATGGATATCCTGGGTGTGATTATTGCTACAGAGAAATACAAGGTCCTATTTTTGTGTATCACAGGGCTGTGAATCCTGACGTAAAGGGTCAATGAAAGCTTTTCTGGGAAAATGACATTAAAACTAAAACCCAAAGGATTAAAAGGAGTTAAATAATGAAAAAGAAGTAAAACATTCCAGAAAGAAGGAACATCATCTGCCATGGTCCTGAGTCAATAAAGGACATTGCACATGTGAAGGGAAAACAGAGAATTTCATGGAACTAATAGATGACCAGTTCTGTGTGTCTCTTGCTGAACTACTAATGTCATTTTCTCATTTTCTTTCTTTAATCTCTTGGACTACTTTCATTAGTTTTACAACTTGCAGCTAGAGAGGCTGTTCTAAAATACAAACCTCATTATGCCACAGATTCTACAATGTTCCCCACTACCTAGTCAGTAAAAGTCAAATTCCCAGGATGGCACATGGGATCCTTTAGTTTCCTTCCTGTGTCTTCCACTCCCTCCAACCATAAGTGCCAATCCTACTATTTATGGCTCTTCAAAGGACTCATGCCTGCTCACCTACTTATGTCTTTGCCAGATGCTATTTCCCCAACCTAGAATGCATTTGTTTGCTTGGAAAACTCTTACTCATCTTTTAATGGAAGTCAAAGTCTACATTCTCTAAACCAGGTGTCAGCAAACTATATATAGTCCATGAACTATATCCAAACCCTGCCTGTCAATGTACAGCCTATGAGCTAAAATTGGTTTTTACATTTTTGAGGTTGAAATAAAATAAAAAAGAAGAATACTATTTTTGTGGTATGTGAAAACTTTATCATGTTCAAATTTCAATGGCCATAAATGCAGCTTTATTGGAACACAAGCATGTTCATTGGTTTACATATTGCCTATGGCTGCTCAATAAATATTTATTGAACAAATGAATGAATATGAATGGGGTCATGGCCATGGAAGGTAAGAATGAATGTGGAATGTGTTGCGCACCAAACTGATATTTTATATTCACATCACACATTTGTACTACTTTTCTTTATGACTTCTAGCTGAATTTTAAAAATAATAAAAAGAGGAATCATTTTCATTCAAATGCCAGAAAACATAAGAGAAGTTTGACTAAAGAGGAGGGTCTGTATTGCATATTGAGGTCTTACAAGCTCCAGTAACTAACTCTGAACTTTTATTACCTGAGTACCATTTCCTGACTTTTATGGGAGCCATTCTGGGCAGGATATTCACACTTGCTGATGCCTTTGTGTGCTCCTGGGCCAACTGCTCTTTTCATCATTGCTTGACACTAACTTATTTGCCTTCTGCATATGAGGCTACATTTCACTCATTTGAAAAGCAAGAATAGATATTATCACAAGGTAAGAAATCAAAAAGCATCCCTGTACTTAAGAGAAACACAAACACACACACTCCAGAAAATATTTAGTAGATAATTTTTCTCAATTATTAATGCAATGGAGATTCCAACTTTCCCCTAGGATATATCTATTACTGAGATTTAGACCAGTTTGGTCATTCTCATTGATATGTGGAGATGGAATCTCCAGACATCTATTTCCAAGAAGGATTTGTGAGGCCCGCTGGGAATTATTTCATTCTGAGCAAAAAGAGAGTATAGAGACCAAGTTTAAAGCAGTAGCAGAGCTTTGATAATCATAGAGGAGAGGTTCCTAAAGCAGGGTATTTGTCCTTCCTAACTGTCTGCCAGACCAGGCCTCAAGGACTCATCTCTAGTCCTTATATGTGAATGAATGTTAAACCTGAAAAGACAGATTTTCAGGATGTTAGTATGATGTTGAGTCATAAAAGCATTGCTTTATATCCTCAGAGAGAGAGAGAGAGAGAGAGAGAGAGAGAGAGAGAGAGAGAGAGAGAGAAGAAAAGAAAGAAAGAGAAAGAGAAAGAGAAAGAGAAAGAGAAAAGAAAGAAAATGGCGGGAGTGAGGGAAGGAGAAAGGTCTTCNGAGAGAGAGAGAGAGAGAAAGAAAGAAAGAGAAAGAGAAAGAGAAAGAGAAAGAGAAAGAGAAAGAGAAAGAGAAAGAGAAAGAGAAAGAGAAAAGAAAGAAAATGGCGGGAGTGAGGGAAGGAGAAAGGTCTTCCCTCTCACTTGGCAACCTTGAGTTTAGAACAGATTTGCGTGTCAGTGGTCATGCCAGAGGCACAGGCTATGGCCCTGACCACACACAGAGGTACCTGCCCAGGAGTTCTGTGCAAAGAAAGCTATACCCAATACAGTGTCACCAAGTCAGCACGCGGGTCTCTGGGAACACATAAGAGGACCATCTAAACATGGAAGGTCAAACGTTTCCTCAAGGATGAACTAGCTAACTTGAGATCTATATAAGGAATCGGGGAGGGGGAGAAACATCTACTATAAAGGCTTGGCCATGATGAAAATCATGGTCCATTTGGGGAACTGCTACTCATTTAATTCTTACCACAACCCTATGAAATGTGTACAATGATCACCTCCATTTACAAACGAGGCACTGAAGCATAGAAAAGTAAAGTAACATGCCTTAAGTTAGCCAAAAAGTGGAAGATCTACGATCTAAACCCAGGCAGATGGACTTCCAGGTCTGTCATCCTAACCTCTACTGTATAATGTTACTAATTAACACCTTTAATTAAACGTGTTATAAGTCATGAACCATATTTAGCACTTTATATGTATTATCTGGTTTAAATATGTTCCAGTTACCTCTTGCTTCATACAACAGCTTAATAACTGTCATTTATTTTTTTGTGAGTCGGCAGCTTGGGCTAAGCTCTGTGAGGGAGGTTTGTCTCTGCGTCACCATGTCAGTTCCATTGAGAACAGAAGAACTTGCTTTCAAGATGGCTCACTGACATGCTGGGAAGTTAGAAGCAGCAAGGCTGAGGACCAGGAGCCTTAGTGCCTCTTCATGGGGTGTCTCCCTGAGGCCTGGGCTTCCTCACAGCTCATGGCTTGGTTTCAAGGTCAATCATCCCAAGAGAGAGCCAGGTAGAAGCTGTATTACTTTTTATGACCAGCCTCAAAAATCACAAAAAAGCCTGAAAAAGTCATAAAGGACTATTCAGGTTCAAGGGGAGGGACATAGACTCTGCCTCTAGATGATGGGTTCTGGAAGTAAACGTGAAATCAGGAATATTGTTGCAGTCATTTAGGGAAAATCCACTAATATGTATTATCTGACTTAATCTTCATAGTAAACCTACGATGTGGATATTATTGTCATGATTTTCAAGATGGAAACTTAGGCTCAGAGAGATTACATAACTGGACCACAGCCATGTAGCTGGTACATAGTGGGATGGCGGCATGTTTATGGTTCAGCACTTATGCATTGTATCGTCTCCAGCTCCAGCTGTTGCCTCCTCCCTTAAGCTTTCTCTAACTACTGCTTTCTCAACAAAATTACTTCTTCTTTATAATAGTTCGTGATCTTTTTTTTACATGTATATATGATTTTATGCATCACACTGATGTGTTTGAAAACGAAGGGTTTTAGAACCTGATATTAAAACATATGAACTTTGGAGCTAGACCTCTTGGGTTTAGACTTCAGCCCTGCTGTTTTGGGCTAGTTGTTGGACCATACATGGTCATTCAACCTTTCTCAGTTTTCTCATCTTCAAAATAAAAACAATAACACCAACTTCTTATGCAAGTTGCGAAGACTAAGTGAGATCATTGTAAACTGCTTAGAACAGTGCCTGGCATATAGTAATTGCTATACAAATGTTAGCTATTATTCTGGATTTAATTACAGTTGGCTTCCATATCCATGGACTCTGCATCCACAGATTCAACCAAATACAGGTCAAAACTATTAGAAAAAAATGGTACATTGTTCGTGACGTGTACTATGTAGTTAAGCCTGCAATGGCTGCATCTGTACTCAACATGTAGGCTTCATTTTTCTTGTAATTATTCCATAAACCATACAGTATAACAACTATTTACATAGCATTTACATTCTATTAGGTATTATAAGCAACCTAGAGGTGATTTAAAGTATGCAAGAGGTTGTGTGTAGGTTATAGGCAAATAATATGTCATTTTATGTAAAGGACTTAAGCATCATGAATTTTGGTATCTGTGGAGGTCCTGGAACCAATTCCCAGCAGCTACCAAGGGATAAATGTATTTGAATGTCTGCTTCTCCTGGGAGTTGGTTAGCTTTAAAGGGCAGAGCTCCATCTTATTCTTCTTTTTACTTTAGAATTTAGCCCAGGACCTCAATATATACTAATTGTACTAAATAGAGTTTTGTCATCTGATTTGTTTTGTGCAATGAGTTCTCAAATTTTAAGTAATCAATTTTTTTACTAAATTCTCCTTTAGGGGAAAAGGCATATTTATAAGTAAACCAAATGTTACTGGGAATTTAATCACAAAAGTTGACACACATCATATATGTAAAATCAGTCCTATATTCTACACCTTTTTATTTACTACTTTAATTACATTTTTTAATAGTTAGAAGAGACTTTTAGAAGTCATCATTGGCATCTCCGTTCTTCTATAGATAAGGAAGGTAAATATCAGAGCTGTTAACTATTTTTCCATTGGTCACTTAGTGATAAAACTCAGACTTATTCCAGGATACCCAATATCCTTGATTGCTTCACTTCTTCCACCATATTTATTCAAAGAGAAACAAACATTAATATGATGATTGGGTACACAATAACCTATTATTAATTAGTAAAAATAGTTTTTGCCTGCTTACTATATGTAGGTATCATGCTAGGTTCCGGTTATACAAAATGAATCAGTCACAGTTATGGTCCTCAAAGACAGATATGTTGAAGGAGACATACATGAGCACAAATAACTTCCACAATGCATGAGAAGCTCATCCAAGCACATGATAAAAAGTTAATGTGCCTCTGGGAAAAAAGGTAAACCAAAATCTAAGGGGAGAATCCATTATCATTCTTTAAAGAGGTAATATTTGAGCTGTACCTTGAAAAGTGAATAGCATTTCACCAGAGGGTGGAATTCTAGACAACAGAAACAACATAAATCAATTATCAAATGCTCCTTTAATAACCACTGTGGGTCCAGCCATAGGCTGTGAACTAAAGTACAGGAGTAAGCAAGATAATAAAGTCCCTGCCCATGTGCATCTTTTATTCTAGTGGGACATTTAAAGGGTTAACTACAGGTGATTTGTCTTTTAAAAGTTCAATAAAAATGTTTGAAGGAGGTTAAACTTGGGGGTATAGAGGAGAAGAGAGAAGCAGAGATACTTCTTGAGGAAGTGACATTGAAGCTAAAGCCTAGAGAATGGTAGGAGAATTAACTAACCAGAATATGGAGAAGGCAGAACATTAAGAAGCAATGTCAGAACCCTATACATTGTTGGTGGGAATGCAAATTGGTGCAGCAATCAAAAAATGAAAAGTAAAATTACCATATGACCCAGCAATCCCTCTCCTGGGTATCTACAAAAAAAATCTGAAAAAATTTATCCGTAAAGATATATGTGCTCCGATGTCTACTGCAGCTTTATTTACAGTGGCCAAGACATGGAAACAGCCAAAGTGTCCTTCGATAGATGATTGGATAAAGAAGTTGTGGTATATATACACAATGGAATACTATTCTGCCATAAGAAAAGATGAAATAATGCCATTTGCAACAACATAGATAGATCTTGAGATTATAATGCTAAGCGAAATAGGTCAGACAGAAAAAGCTGAGAACCATGGTTTCACTGATATGTGGTATATAAAACTGAAAACCACAAAAGAACAAGAAAAACTAGTGAAAAAACAAAACTTATAGATACAGACAATAGTTTAGTGGTTACCAGAGCGTAAGTGGGGAGGGGAGTGGTAGATGAGGGTAAAGGGATCAAATATATGGCGATGGAAGGAGAACTGACTCTGGATGGTGAACACACAATGTGATACATAGGTGATTTATTATAGAATTGTACACCTGAAGTCTATGTAACTTTGCTAACAATTGTCACCCCAATAAACTTTATTTAAAAAAAAAAAAGAAATCTCGATACTATGTCTAATGGCCCTGAGACAATAATCAGCTGTTTATAAAGATGAGCAAGATTTACACATAAATGATAGGGACAGGAATGAACTGAGATAGCTCTAGAAAGATAGGTGGGGCAGGTTAAGGAATATCTCTGGGCAGCATCAATGAAGACATTGCAAGGTTTAAAAGGAGAGATTAGTGAAATGATCAAATTTGTAATCTTAAAAATCACTCTGACTACTGGGGCAAAGCCACAAGGGTGTGAAAGACACGGCACGCTTAAGGAGTAAAGGCAATTTTCTAAGGCTGGAGTTTAGGGCCTGAGGTGGGGGTTTTTCAGAGAAAGTAGGATGGAGTCAGATCCTAAAGAAAATCCTTTGTCTCATGGGAAGACATATGCATTTTATTCAGCAGGGAATATGGACATACTGATGGTTTACATGCAAGAGCATGACATGTTCAGACGACAAGAATCATGCCAAAAATATTCATGCATATTCAGATATATAAATAATGGATTGACAACTTTTATAAGTAGTTTATAAAAAGTTGGAATAAAAAAAACTATGCATTTCAATTAACCAGGGCTACCTATTTCGGCTTTCCAGTTATTTGATGTTTGTTGAGGACCTCAAATGTAAAAAGAAACAAACTCAGACATGATAGAGTAAGCAACTAAGACTTTGCCACAAAGCCAGATGGCACGATGGACTTTCTGGTAAACCTATATGAACTCTTCAAGGAAATGCCTGTGCATACACATACCAGAATGGTGCCTGCCTATGTGACGCAACCTAACGCTGCCTCTACTTGCTACAATTTTACTTTGTGCCTCTGGGTGGTAATTACAGAATGTTTGATCTTAGTCAATAAAATACTCTTCAATTTCCCCGGAAGACATCAGAGATGTATTTACTATAGTAAAAATATTTTCCCATGCCACTATTTGAATTTCAAACATACATGTCTAGTCATTCAATTTCTAGCTACTTACACAGGCTTTTTAATACATATACACTAAGTGCAAATTAAAAATATAAGAACATTACTCATGTTTCTGGAGGAAAGATGGATGGATGTTCAGTAAATTACACCTGGTCTTACAGAAGTTGTGCTGATGAAGCTCATGAAGGTTACCTTCCTGATTAGGCTACACTGGCTGTCTCCCATGACCATCTATATTCTGAAGCTCATATTAAACAGATGACACAAGAAATACCTACGTTCGAATCTGAGCGGTACCTTTGAAAATTCAATGGACTCCTACTGTAATATTGTTCTCAGCCCCTTGTCTCATACATATTATGGTCCAATTTCTGCCCCTCAATTTATTACAAGCACTCATCTTGGAGTTTCTCTGTGAAACTGGAAGCAATCCTTTTTCACACACCTCCTGTGGTGTTATAAAAAGGTGCATTCTATTTCATAGCTTATCAGGCTACTACTTGTAAATACACCTGTAACAATGGTGGACTCAGGAGAGAGGCAAAGATCTTGCATTTGTCCAGTGATTCAGTAATTAAACTTCATCAACACATTCACCAAGAATGGGGAAAAAAAGATCATACTCTGAACTCAATGCCATCACTACCTTGGAAATGTGAATCAGTTTGTATCCTTGTTAATTTGGACGTTGAATGTTTTCTGTTTACTACATTACACTGTATTATATGACACTAAATAGCAGGCTAAATAATTACGATTTTTAAATGTAAATGATACTATTATTATCTGTCCAGTAAAATATGTCTTTGAAAAAAAGTGAAACAACTCATGTTTTGTGTCAAATATCATCAACACATCAGAATCTGTCAATATTATGATGATTCAAATAAGTTTGGTAAGGGATATAATTGACATCATTTGTAGTAAAAGTTGAAGTGATATTCTGAAAATGCATTAGTAATAGTGTTAGAATTTGAATTCACTCATCCATATAAAAAGCATTAAAATGCTTTGTTTTGGTTCTGAGAAATGTAGACCAGCACCAAATCAAGAGAGGTATGGCAGCTTCCTTTCAAATGGCACATAACCTTGAGGAGATTAGATATGTATATTATAAGTTAAATAACAGAGTGGTTGAACATACAAGGCCACAGAAAAATGGATGCCATGATGCAAATATGGTATGTGATTAAATAGGAATCAAATTAGCGGTAAAGACATTAAGTGCTATGAGATCATACGCTACAGACTGCAGTGTATTGGTGTTGTAAAGAAAGCTTCATAGGGAAGTTAGAAATTAATAGGCATTAAAGCACTAGTAGGAAATGGGCAGGTGGAGAAGCTAGGGAAAGGCTTTTAGGAGGGGAGAGGTGGGAAATGGGGTGCATAAGGTAACAGAATCAAGGGTAAGGAGGAGGGGGGCAGCCAGCATTAATATCAGGCAGTCACTAGATTAGTCTGGACACATCGTCTGGATTCAAATATTTATGAAGGAGAATAGTGGGAAGCCGGCTGGAACGTTAGGTTGAGGAACACGTGGGACTCCTATTTAGTCAAACTCTTATAGAAATGTACCCTTGAAACCTATATAATTTTACTAACCATTATCACTTTAATAAATTTAATGAAACATTTTTTTTTCCCACAGAATGGTAGTTTTTCACTTCTTGTGACCTTTGATGGCGTGTGGACTTCTGGTGGATTTGGCTGGATGTCGTTAATTTCCTTGTTTGGTTCATCTTCTCATATTCCGAATCAAAGTGTGGATCTTGGTACAAACTGGCTTTTCCAAAACAAGAATGCAGGTGACTGTGAAATCAGTTTTTGGAATGTGCATCTCAGTTTGTTGTTTATCTCAATTGTCTATTGGGCATTCATGCTTTGAAACCCTGCTACTCCTCCCTCTGATCAAGTCCAAAATGAAATTCTTCCCCGTTCTGGATGCCCATCTTCCCTGTATTTGTCAGAGGCACTGCAAGGCAGTTTGGGTTAGGAGCTGTTCTCCAATACATAAAACGACACCACAATTTATTATCTACATTCAATGAGTGCTATCAGTAACTACATTGGCACAACAGACATAAACTGGATGGTCCTGGGAAAACCAGGATTAACAGTCACCCTCTGTGATTTTTTTGTCATTACATTCTGTCAATTCTTTATTTGAACTCTGTTTTTCTCCCTTCCTTTTATTGCTTCTGCCCCACCCATACAACGAGTTCTATAGCACCCACCTCGCTTTCTTGCTAGTCCTCTGTCCCTCCCTCTGGTGATAAATATACCCAAATATCTCTTTCTAGTGCCTATCCCCTGCTCAAGAAGCTACAGTGAATCTTCAGGGTTTCTCCCCCAAAGAATAAGCTACTCTTTCTGGCTTTGAAGGACAAACTTGATCTATATCTACTTTCCTGCTATTTTATCTTTACTACTACTAACTAGCTAAACACAGCACAGGACTGGATTCCCCAGAATTTCTTTCTTTTCTTGTTTGCTTTTGCAAATGTAACCTGGTCAGCTTAGAATGTCCACATCTATACCACCACACCTTTTTTTTTCTAATCAAGCTTCTATGTAATCTTGAAGAATTGCATCAATCCTGCTTCCTTTCTTAGAGCCTTGTCTAATACGGAACTCTCTCCTTCGAACTTCTTAATAACCTTGCATCTAATACTTGATAAACAACTAAGCTTTTATGTTCACACTCCCTTTTAAGTTTGTGTTCTTAAACAAATTTCTTTAGCTAGATGTTTAATTCCTCGAGGATACAGAATAGGGTATCATATGTCATTCACATAAAGTGTGTTTTCAAATATATGATGAAAGATGTCTTTCCCATCAAAATTGCTTCCTTTCTCCTCTCGCCTGATCGCTCATGGCCACTTCTAGAAAGCAAAACAAGACAAAAAACCACAGCCCCTGTTTGTTTTTTATTTCATAATTATCTACCGATAAAATACCAATAAAATCTAAAACAATGGTATCCTCTCCTTACTACCTGAAATCAGTAAATAACAATACATGGCAGTATTGATGTTTTATGTCTTCAATATCTATGCCAAATTCAGCCAAATAATTCTCAGAGAGACAAATAGTTTGCTTCCCTACGCATAAATGACTCATATAAAAATAATTTCTGACTGGCGTTATTCCTGGGGGAATTGAAATCTGGCATTCTCCCCTGTGCTTTTAAATTTTTGTACCTTTCAACTGAATGCCTTATGTAAACCAAAAGCTAGCAGCTGAGTCTCTGCCGGGTCCTCCATGTGGCTCACTGGCTGGGCTGTTTACCCCCAGCCTCTGTTGCTTAGTCACGATGGTTTTTGACTCAGAGACTGTGATAAATGGAACTGAGGGTGGCTCAGAAACTCTGAACCTCAGGAAAGTGGGAGCCACCATTCCAGGTTATTACGAGGCCATCACTAAGGTACTTTCTTCCCAGAGTTCCACAGTAGGCCACACCTTTCCTTGCTTTCCCCTCAACATCTAGACCCTGCTTTTCTTCTGAGTCCTATTCAGGAAGAAAGGAAAAACTGATATCCTATTCCTGATTTCTGTTTTCTTTTTCCTATTATCCCCTGGGCATAAAAAAAGGGTATGTTTTTTCTTTCCTCTAGCTACCCTCCTTCCTCCTGATTTTAACAGTGGACTGAGCACTCTAAGGGCTAAAATCGTCAGGTTTGGGCCCTTGATGTGTTAAAAGACAGCATGTGCTCTCTACACACAAAGCCAGCCTTTCCTGACTATTATCTTACAAAGAAGCTCCTGCTCCAACCCAGGTTTAACAGAGCAAATTAAGACCCATCACTTTAATATTTGAAAAACAAATATCTGGATTATACCTGAGATAAAATACTTCTTTTTAATTGATAGAAAAAAAAATCCTCCAAAAATATACTCCTGTGTGAAGGCAATGTTTTTCATAATTAGATCCTAGTAGTACGAGTATATAGGTATACAATTATTTTTTATAATTCTACAATCATAGGGCAGTTATAACCATGTGCGGTTATAAAAATTCAAAGCTTAAGCTTGAATGCTCAGTGCAGTTACCCCACCTATTTTTAAAGAAGTTAAAAATACCAGCTTTCTATATAGTGTCATTTTGAGCAATAATTACTGTTAACTGTTAATTACTAATCTATTGCATCCTAAAATTATTCACTCAGAACAGTGACATTGATAACATACTGCTGGAGTTTTAAGAGAGGAAAGCAGACTGCTAACTCTTTGGCCATTCTCTCTTTTCTTTTTAATTCAATGCCCATTCATTCAGAATTTATTAAAAACCTACTCTGAACCAAGCCCTTCTTGGCATGAAACATTAGAAAGATAATAAAGTCCTCTACCAGAAGAGCTCACATGTTTATTGTATGCCAGACATTTTCTTTACTATATTCCTCCTTTCTCTCATTTAGTTTCGTAATACAATAGCTTCCCAAACTTATAGTAGGCATTTCTCTGAATGATGAGTAGAAAAGAAAAGTCTAACAGAATTCATTTTTTTTACTCAAAAGATTAATGCTCCACTCTTCATTCATATATTCAGTTGTTCACTCAAATTTTTGTATATTCATTCATTCATTCATTCATTCAATAAACATTCACTAAGCAGTTACTAGGCGTCAACTGCTATAGTTGTTTTCTGACATAAGCCATCTGTCTCAGCCTACTAAGTTAGAATACACGATAGAGCTATAATAAAGTGTTATGAAAGTAAAACAAGGAGAAAGGGTTTTTCTGGAGTTGCTTGGGAAGCCTTCACAGAGGAATGGATAACTTGAATTGATGTTGAAGAAAAAGAAGAAAACGTAATAGTTAAGTGAGAAAGGGCAGCCTTGTTCAAGTGAACCATATACACAGAGGTGTGAAGGCTTGAGAAAACATCATTTCTTTTAGCCTGGAATACAGGCTGTGTCAAAGAACCTACTGCAATTTTGTTGGGCATCAAAACATGCCCAGTGAAAACATGACATTTCCTAGCTTTCCCTACAAATAAGGGTTAAGAATGGCAACGTAGGCCCGGCCTGGTCAATGAGTTAAAATTGGTTGTTGTGGAGCATGAGTTCCAGGCAAACTCCTTAAAAGAGGAGAGACTCCGCTGGGCTAGGCCTTTTGGCCCTTTCCCTTCCTGTTCTTCCCACTGGGAATTGAAGCATGATGCCCAGAGGAAGGACAACGCCCTGTGGCCACAAGGTAATAAGCAAGTGTTAAGGATGGCTGAGCAGAAAGATACAAGTAGCTTGCAGCCCCAGACAAGACAGAACAACTCTGTGGACCCTGCACTGTCTATCGCAGACTTCTCATTACCAGAGGGAAAAACCCCTTGATTAATTAAAGCCATTGGTTTTCAGGCTGGTGTTACTTAGGCAAACTGATGGAGCGGACCTGAAGAGACTAGACGCCGCTGACCTTAAAGAGCCCTGCGCAGTTAGAGAGTTTGGGCTGTGTCTGGTATGGGTTCTTAAACGTCAGTATGTTGGAGAATCACCAGAAATACCTGTGAAACATGCCCATTTCTGAGCCACACCCGGATGGATCCTGATTCAGATTCCAGTTTTCTAGGTGGCACATCGAAATTTCAACTTTACTTTCCAACGCTGGTTCTAAGACCACACTTTAAACAAACCAACCAAATCTAACAAATGACCAAAAAAATGAAAACTCTCTCAGCTTTGTGGATGTGGAGCAATTGATGTATTTGCTGTGGAAGGCGAGATGGGTATTCTTTCTGTTTCTCTTTCTCTTCCTTCCCTTTTTCCTACCACACAGGGGGAGACAGAGCTGCTGCCCACAGTTTACAAAATCCAAATCTATGGCTTCTATTTTGGGGCATAAGGCTGATGAAGAGAATATTTTGTTTAATTTAGCAATGCTTAAATAGTGCTTACTATACTACAGGCACTTGTTCTAAGAATTTAAATATTAATTCATTTAACTTTTATAAGAACTCTATGCAGCAGGAACTACTATTATCCCAACTAATAAATGTGGAAACTGAGGCACAGAGATGTTAAATAACTATGTCACACAGCTATTAAGGGATTGTACTGCATCTCTAATCTTTGGCATCATAGATTTACTCTTTGCAGTTCCAACTACTTATCAGTGACCACAAAAAAGTTCCACGACTTATTCAACTATAATGAGAATATAGACATTACCACCTTATGGCTCTTCAGAGACATAAACATCTGGTGAAATGAAGAGCTTGTAATAAAAGCATCTAGCATAAATTTGAATCTCATGGGCTGTGATGTTGATTTTGATAAGCAAGTTACTTTGCTAGCCTCGCTAATCCCCAAAGATCTGTTTCTTAGTTTCAGAATTTCTGGGTTTTATAAATTTGGAAATCCTCAGAGATACGGAGCTGTAACCAATATAAATATTATGGGTTTACATTAGCATTTCCCCAAATATTTTTTTCCTTAAACAATTGTTCCACAAGATGTTAAATTTTAAATAGGCTTCCTGTTGAAATAAATTTCGGAAATATTAGGTTATGCCAAGTCTTTGCTGCAGGAATTATCAGATCCTTAATATGAAAAAGCCCACTGTACATCTCCAAAAGAGAAATATAGATAGCATTTCCTGAAAATTTGCCCATGGAATACCTTTTTTCTGAGTTTTAAGTCATAATGTTGCACAGACCACAATTCTAAAAGTGATTGCTTACTGTGTATTCAAATTAAAAATTTTATTTTGTACAACTTGAAGAAATTTTTGGCAGAATTATTCAAAAAGGATTTTTTTGCAAGCTGTGGGTGCTCATCGATCTATGTAGTCACGTAGATCACAGAGTTGAGAAGGAGTAAAAAGAGAATGAAAAATTCCTAAAAGCAGCATTTTCTCCTTACCAGCACAAGAAAAGCACTGTTTTAGGAATAGTCTTTAAGTATTTATATTAGTTTTTACATTCCTTATAATTTACTGCAGCATTTTGTTTTAATTTTTTTTTTTTTCTGTTCTCACCTTCAGAGTTCCGCGGCTTTCCCTTTGAGCTCTACAAGATTAGTGTTTTGTGTACTTTCCTGTTTCTTTTTCTTTCTCTAATTATAAGGCTGTAACTATAAAACAT
>NW_017731698.1:1883147-1889425 GCF_001890085.2 Hipposideros armiger
AAATAAACTCCTCCCACATACCCATTAGAAATACTACTTCTATAACATCCCTCATCAAACCCATTCATTAGGTAATTATTTTCCTAAATTGGCAGCCCTTATTTTTCTAACAGCCAAGTCTGGAAATGACTGCAAAAACTATTATATTTAAGTTATTGAGATGTGATAAGGTGTTTAAATAATATTTAAATGTTACTTGACTCCCAAGTAGCTTCTTTTTAGTGCTGTTTTCTATGATAATCTGCTAAAATAGTTAAGCGTTGTTGTTTTTTAACCTTCTGGTAATCCTTGTCAAGTTGGGGCTTAAATGGAGTCTAACAAAGGACAAATAAGACTTAATTTCCGAACACAGCTTCAGGAACTCTTCAGACCATAAATGAGTGTTTTTAAGTTGGTAGAACATTTTGTAAAAACTCACTCATAGTTAACATTCTAATTTCAAAGGACAGGACAAGAAAAAATAATCAAGTCCCAAATTGTGCCAATGTCGGTGGGATACTAAGTGCAAATGCAGGAGGGTGGGGTGTTGTAAAATGGCAATGTTATTAACATTAACCTATGGGGGAAGTGAACTTGAACATTCCACTGAAAAGGATCACCCTTGGGAAACAATCCTTCTATTTAAAAATGAGTCCAGGTAAGGCTCTGGAAACTCTACCACCTACCCTGGCATTCAAGTCCACAGCAATATTTATTTCATCTGTCAGATACTTGGACTAAATAGAATTCACAAAATTGTTGAATTGTAGCCATACCTCCAAACAAACAACTGGTACCTTGGCAGGAGGGTATAAACATTAAGAAATTTTATATATATCTTATTTGGGTGTTACATCAAGACAAGAAGTTCCATTTACATAATACCAGGAGCTCAGTAAGAATCCCTTGATAGTAACTGAGATTATAATTGCTGCAACACCCTAATTCCTACTTTCTTGATTTTTCAGTTGCTGGAAGAAAAACCAAAATTATTTTTCTAGAGTCCAATTTTCGTGAAGGCATAAACAGTTAAAATTCCAAAGAAAAGCCCAGTAGAATTTAATTACTAGAATCAGGTCCCCCCATTCAGTCACACTGCAAGAGAAGAATCTTGGATATTGGAAGCAAACCATTGGGAATCTGACATAGGGCAGATGTATCATGCAACCAGAAGTAATTGGGGCACAGCTGTCAGTTGAAGGACTATCAAAACTGTTTCCATCCTAGGTTGTTAGTACCTAAGTGTAACTAATCATGGGGCAAAGTCTGAAAGTTGCTGGACTGAAGCCATCATTCCGAAGGGCACTGCTCCAGCTGTGAAATATATCACAGAACATAACAAGAAAGGCTGGTGCTAGATTTTAGAAAGAAACAATTTGGGAATCTAAGTTGACTGCAGGATGAGGTTTTGAACAGCGAATTTTTCCCCAAGGGAAAATTGGGGTGGGTATGGACAATTAGTTAACAAGTCAATTGCACAGGTCCCATCAAAAGGAGTGATGTCTTAACAAGGTTTTTACCATGGAATGGAGAAAGCAAGATTAAGTTCTTTTTTTNTTAAGAAACCAATAGTTTCTATTTTCTGTCCTTAGAGATCCCTCTGGGAGCCCTGCGATACCACATAAGAAGTCAGCCTACCCTGAGACCACCATGTAGAGGTCACGTGGAGGCACTCCAGCTGACAGTCCTGGTTGAGTCCAGTCTTCCAGCCATCTGTATCAAGGCACCAGGCATGTGAGGGAGGCCACCTTGTGCTGCAGACCAGCCTTTCTGTTACTATGTACCAGTTGGTCACCCCAGTTAATGCCACTAAAAGAAGAAGAATCACCCAGTCAAGTCCTGCCTGAATTCTTGACCCACAGAATTGTGAGATTATAAATAGTGGTTTTAAGTCACTAAGTTTGGGGTAGTTTGTTACTCAGCAATAGATAATAAAAACAATGTGCTACTACTGCAAGTACTGCTACTTTATGATTTCTGACTGCTGTAGAATTTAGTTTTATGTCTACTTTTATCCATCAGTTCCTTTTAACTTACATCAATATAGGTACTGTGTTATCAATCTAGTTGTTTTTTTTTTCTACTCTCTTTTTATGATCCATCCACGTGGCTCTTTGAAAACCTAGTTCATTGCCTTCAAATGTTAAAATTGTAGGCACCACATGTTTCCATCTCTTTAGGCCCACATATAATGCTATGATACATATTCTTATACACACTTATCTGTCAACCAATGTGATAATTCCTCTGGGATATATTCCAAGGAGTAGGATTGCTAGATGACAAGGTGTATGCACATTTGGTTTCACTTAATATTGTTACATAGCTCTTCATAATGGTACCATACATTTATATTTATCATATGTACTGTTATATCAAGGTTGCTACATTTCTTCCATTGAATTCTATGTATTCTGTCTTCATTTCTTTTATAACTTTCTGCCTTCTATTAGATAAACTTCTGCTGATTTTAAAGTTATATGTGATTTTGCATTCTACTAGTAATTAACATAACATTAGCCAGGATTCAGTTACAAAGAACAATATCCTCTTTAGCTAGTTTTATCAGGGAAGTTACTTACAGAGTTTTAAGTGGTTTATGGAATCATTAGGAGAGCTGAAGAAACATATTCTGGGTTAAGTTTTAGAAACAATTCAAGGAAATTCTGTCATTGTTTCTTTAAATATTTATTTCCTTTTATTTATACCTTTTCCTTCTGTGACTCCTGCTATTCAAGGAAAAAAATTTTAATCTTTTGAATTTTCTCTTCTGTTTTCCATTTCTGTCATTTCTTAATGTTAATTCGATGTGTTTTTTCCATCAATTCTTACAGCCTCTGCATTCATTTTCAGCTTTATACATTTTGATGTACATCCTACATATGGAATTCTTCTGACTACCATATTTTTTTAAAACCATTAACTCCTACTGGTCCTTTTTATCAATGTTTGTTTTGTACTTTATATTACCAATGTCTGCCCTTATTCCTTTGAGGATAGTCAGCTTATTTTAAACCCTATTCACACTGATCTATTAATTGTTTTTCTTCTGGTATAAGCTGTTTAATTTGTTGTCTTTCATTTCTCTTGTACCCCTCATATCTGCCTCACTTTTCCCTAAGTGTTTATATTTGCCTAGGGAAAGTAGCTTACAACAGCAAATGTGGTAGGTACTCTACGTGGTGGCTGCCAGCGAGCCCTGCCTCCAGGATTCTCACACTTGTGCAATCTCCTCATGTTGAGTGTAGACTGGACCTAGTAACTTGATTCTAATGANAGGGCAAATCATTGTTTTTAACCTAGATTTTTTTGAAATTTAGATTATAATCTGTACTTTAGTTTTAAATCTGTAGGGCTAATTATTATGGTCACCACAGTTGTTAATGTCTAGCGCTGTGCCTTTCAACCTAACAGACACTAGTTACATGTAGCTACTGGGATCTTGAAATATGGTGAAGTTCAAAGTACAATAACATGTGCTGTAAGTGCAAAATATACTCTAGGTTTAGAAGACTTACTGCAAAAAGAATGTAAAATATCTTATTAATTTTAACTTGATTATATATTGACAAAATAATATTTTGCATCTATTGGGTAATAAATAAAATACAATATTAAGATGAAACATGTTCACCTGTTTCTTGTTACTGTTTTAATGAGGGTACAAGAAAATTTAAAGTACATATGTGGTTTTCATTGTGGCTTATATTATATTTCTCTAATATACTGAACTTTCAAATTTAGAGATGGATATTTCACCAGCACTGCTCTAAAGCAATGCCTTGTTTATAAAATATTTGAAATAGTATTATTAATTAATAATATTTAAGAGGTTAAAAAGTATGATGGATAACTTTAAAGAGACAATAAAAATGGAGAATTTTAATTACATTAACTTACAGGGCTTTAATTTTTAATGAATTCTCCCATTTACCTTTGGATAGATGCATACTAAGAAAACATTTTTTTGTTCAATCATGATCTCTACTTGTTTACAAAGTAAGAAATTTTCCCTAATTAGAACATTCAAGTACCAAGGCACACTTTTTCTGTCCTTGTGTATATATATATATATATATATATATATATATATATATATATATATATCCCAATATCTAAATTACTGGAGTATCTGTTCATATAAAGAACCTTCAAAGAGAAACATCAACCAATAACAGAACTAGTTCCAAAGAAATCAAATGAAAAATTGTATGTATTCAAACTGCAAGGAAACTCACTTGTTGCATGATATATTTACTGTGATAATTAATTTTTTTATAATGAACAAATATTCTATAGTCAGAAACAAATAATTTTTTAAAGTAGTGAAATTAGAGACAGTTGATATAAAATTCAATTTAACAGCTTCTAAAAGCCCAAATACACATAATGATGAAGATGCCTACTTACAGAAATGTAAAGATGTTGATAAAGTGTAGGATATAAAGTAGTGTTATAAATGATACCATTTATTACTGTGTTCAGAAAAACAGAAGAAACCTCAAGTTGTATCAGTGTTGCGATTATTAACAATGGTTATCTCTGGAAAATAGAATTTTGGTTCAAACAATTTCTGTTTTATTTTGTTTTGGGTATTATTTTTTAGTTTATCTGTATTTTCTAATTTTTCTACAACAGATGCATGTGAAATGCATGATTTTTAAAAAATTCACATGAATTGTAACAGGCTTTAAAGAAGAAAAGAACTAGGAGACTATGGGGGAGGCATGCAGGCAGAAAAGGAGAGGAGAAGCAGGCATTGGTGAAAAGAGCCTGGTAAGAGAATGTTGTCATGGCAGCTACTGCATCCCTGATATTTGGCGCCAGGTAGGCCCGTGTTCAAATACAAGTTCTAATCTATGATCATGGACAAGTTTCTTAACATCTCCAAGGGTATCTGATTATAAATCTCACACTGAAGGCATGTTGTGGAAATTACATGACACGATTACGAAAAACAAGCAGTATCACGCTCCTTGAAGAGTTGATGGCAAACAAATGATGCGTAGGCTGATAGAACCTCTAGTGTGATGGATACTTTAGTCTTCATCAGTGTTAGTGCCTTCCTGCACTTAGCCTGCCATCACATAGCCCGGGGGCAAAGGCAATGAAAAATCAAGGAGCAATGAAAAATCAAGAGTCAGTGCTAGAGAATATCCCCTTCTCCCCCAGATGCCCATACAAATCCAAAAATCCAGCTAAGAGTCTGAGAATAATCCCTGCTTTCCACTATCTGTTTACATGAACGATTTTCCCATTTATTTTAGGAAACAATTCATCTAACCAGTGAATCCATGTTGGTTTTATGTGTGCTGCTTTTACAGTCGGTCAGGAGTGAACTGACAGGATCAATGGGCAGACACACCAACATCTTGGGGCTGAAGGGGAGTGGGCAGCTTAATAGGCAGAGAGCAAAAACTGAAGATGTTCAAAAATATCTTGGCTGTTTCTGAAAGAGAGCTGTTGAGGAAGAGGTAGGTCAGGTGTTCCTGAAGTCCTTTTCAAATCTAAACATTTACAATGCTATGATTTTTACTTTGGTACATGATTAAGATTTTTAGACTTTATAATCATAGTTTTTATTAGTTACTTGTACACACGATTAAGATATTTTATTCACGTCATTACTTTTGGGTGATTGATTTTCTCTTTCACAGTGTGGTATTCCTTTGTAAGCTTCCTTTTTATATGTTTTCACAGCTGATTATCTTCCATCTGGCTGACAGTCTTTTCAGTAAATTGATATCTTTTGTTTGATTACAGTCAAGTCTTGCAGGTCTAGAAACCATTTTTTTTCTTTAAAGTATCTTTTCACATCTCCTGGAGAATCTAACTGCTTGATTCTGAGCAGGCAATCTCATTTCCCTTATTGTGCTTAAGGGACTCAGCTTGCAATACTGATAACTGATAAATTATTGATGAACAAATTATGGTCAGAAATTCACTTACAAATATTGCTGATTTTTACGTTTAGATTCAAAGGTGATCTATCTGTAACTTAAAATGTTCAAATTTATACACTAAGTTATGATATTTTCTTCCTTAGATATGAACAACATGTAAGCAATAGAAATTAATGTATTTAGTTTGATAAACTTGTTCACATTTGACATTTGGAATCTTAAAATTTATTTTTTTGAAGTATAAGAGCTACCTGTTTAGAGCTTGGGAAGAGAAGAAAGTTTAATTTAGTAAACAAATGCCAAAACATTCTGTAAAAATCAAATTGGAAATAGAAGTGTTTTGCTGCCTCTCAATAGCTGGCAGAGACTCACCCTGGAGAAACCATGGCAGATTTT
>NW_017731698.1:1892420-1894161 GCF_001890085.2 Hipposideros armiger
GGTTTTGGACCCACAGAAATTATGAGATGATGAAAGTTTATTTCTCTAAGCCACTAAGTTTGGGGGTAATTTGCTACACAACAATAAATATCTTACAGAGTAGATAAAGTATATCTCCTGAGAAGGTAAAAATATAGATCTTACTTGCTATTGGGTTAAGGAGGTTTGTGCCTCAGGAGAGACAGCCTCTGGCATTAAAATACAGGCTCAGATTTCCACCTGGCCATCTCTTTATCTAGTAGCCTTTTCCTGTAGGAGGCATCCAGCATTTCTGCCCAGGATTCTTTCTTCCCCGCCCTTTTTCTTTAGAGGTAACCACCTAGTCCTTGGAGTATGGGAGGAAAAGGGTCATCAAGAAATATTCAAGCACTTACGATTATTCATCCGTACCTCCGCCTTTTGTGCTTTTCTTACTCACATGGAAGTAGGGCAGGCACTGACCCACCCAAGGAAATGAGGGCGAGAGAAAATTACTTTTGTTCTTACATTGGAATGAAAGTTTGGCTGTGCATAGCATCTAAATCATTTTCCTTTAGCACCTTGGAGACATTGTTTGCTAGCAACCTACATCACAACCAAGAAGTCAAATGTCATTTTAGTCCTCCATACTTTTAAATAATCTCTTTTTACTTTGGAATCATGAGGATATGTTTATTACATCTTTTATTATTTGTTCTACATCTTTTCTATTCTCTCCTTTGGAAACACTAATAGGAGAGAAACTGGCTTTTCTAGACCTATTCTTCATGTCTCTTAAATCATATAGCTGGTATTAGGTTAGAATTGTTACTTATGTGAAAAGATTATAAGGAATTGCTACAATTTGTGTGGGAATATCTAGGCAACTAATAAAAATTAAAATAAGCTTACAATTAGATCAAGAAATTACCCTTACCAAAAAATATTACCCAAAAACAACTAGTATATGAAAATGCATGTACAAATATTGAAGTTTTGGGGTTTTTTCTTTTGTTTTTTCCCAACAGCAAAACACATGAATGTTCACCAAATCAAGGATGGTTGAAAAATATTAGGGAATATATATTCTATAGAATAGTATGCAATTAATTATAAAATGAATTAGATTTAAAACATTAACTAAATTATTTTCCTTTAATACCTGTGAATGTATTCAGTGCTAATGTTATTACTTTTAATTGTTTTTAAAGTGAAATATTAAAAGAAAAAAATGGAAGAAAGAAGGAAGAATGTGGAAGAGCAAGATTAACTCACAAGTCCTATCAGGCTTTGAATTTTTCTGATGACAAGGTTTTTATCTGTTGTGTTTATGTCCCACCCCTGGAGGGACCTAGCATTTGCAATGTTTCGGCCGGGTCATTTGCATCGAACTTCACAGCTGGGAGAAATAAACTCCTCCCACATACCCATTAGAAATACTACTTCTATAACATCCCTCATCAAACCCATTCATTAGGTAATTATTTTCCTAAATTGGCAGCCCTTATTTTTCTAACAGCCAAGTCTGGAAATGACTGCAAAAACTATTATATTTAAGTTATTGAGATGTGATAAGGTGTTTAAATAATATTTAAATGTTACTTGACTCCCAAGTAGCTTCTTTTTAGTGCTGTTTTCTATGATAATCTGCTAAAATAGTTAAGCGTTGTTGTTTTTTAACCTTCTGGTAATCCTTGTCAAGTTGGGGCTTAAATGGAGTCTAACAAAGGACAAATAAGACTTAATTTCCGAACACAGCTTCAGGAACTCTTCAGACCATAAA
>NW_017731698.1:1895926-1898208 GCF_001890085.2 Hipposideros armiger
GTCTTTGCAGATATAATTAAGCAAATGGTATCAAGATGAGGTCATCCTAGATTTAGAGACAGAAAAGAAGAAACACTGAGAAGACATTATTCAAAGATGGAGGCAGAACTGGAAATGCGCTACCACAAACCAAGAAATGCCAAAGATTACTAGAAGCCACTACCAGCTAGGAGAGAAGTATGAAATGGATTTCCCCTCAGGGTCTAATGAAGGAACCAACCCTGCTAACACTTTGCTTTCAGACTTCTGGCCCCTCACACAGTGAAAGTATAAATTTCTATTGTTTTTAGCTATCTAGTTTGTGGGAATTTGTTACAGCAGCCCTAGGAAACTAACATGATGCTCTTATATGCAGTGTTTCACATAGAATTTCAAACCCCATATGCATGGACTCCCCAAGGACCCATGAAGACTTAACTCAAGATCACCTAAATTAGAAAATGTCCAAAGGATTGTGGCCATGAGGGGACTGAGGCAAACTTGGAACTGTGTCATTTGTGGTAAACATCAACCAGGAATATTTAGCCTGCAAAGGAGATGAGTGATGAGCGACTTGATGACTCTCCTCAAACATTTGGAAAACTGTCAAATCCATTCAGCTTCATAGATGGTGGACATAAAATTTGTTATCCAAAATGGGGCATTTCTTACAGTTAAAGGGAGACACTATTAATAATTATGCTGGGACAACAAATTTATATAAGCCAAGACTGTCCTTTGCAAAGTAGGACATATGGTCATCCTAAACATAGGAGATAACCAGGATCGAAGGACAGGATAGAGAGAAAGAGAGAGACATAATTTTGCTCAAAACAATGAATTTCTCAGGAAAGGAATCAAACCTCTTACTAGATTTGTCCTACTAAAGACTAGGGAGTCACTTGGCAGATAATTTTAGAGGAGCAGCATTTTGCATCAAGGAGACTTCTGAAGTCACTTTCTGGTCTGAATTATACATTGTGTGATTCTGGTCCAAATTTAAATTTTACTGTTTTCAATTCATACTCCTGCAATGACAAACTATTGATTTTGGGGTCCCTTAAGAACTGATTTTGAATTCTGCCTCTGTCATTTTTCAATTATAAGGTCTTAGGAAATACATTCAATTTCTTTGAGCTACAGTAATATCTATTTCAAAGGATGGTTGTGAGATTTACATGACAAAATATAAGTGAAATTCAGCATAATGTCTGACACATAATAGGTGATCAATATGTAAAATTTCCTTTCGCCTTAGTAAATTATAATATAACTCATGTACATTTAACTACATATATATAACTACATATTTGTTATTTGATTAATTGATATCAACAATTGAGTTCCTGTAAAATCATTATTGCTCAGGTTTTTAATAGCTTTGGGAATAGAAATTGATGTTTTTCACATGTGCTTGAGGAGAGGGTGGTAGGGAGGAAGGAAGGGAGTTAAGGAGGAAAGAAAAAAGGAAGGAACAAGTGAATGAGTGAACAAATGAACAAGAGAAGAAATGAAGAAAGAAGAAAGGAATGGAGGGAGAGTGGGAGAAAAGGAGGGAAAGAAAAAGGAAAGAAAAAAGTTCATAGGGATCTTTTTGATACACTGAGAACAACTTCTTCATGAAAATTTTAATTGGCGTCAAAAGAGTATAATCTGATTCAGAGTAAAGTCTATAAGTAACATCTTTCAAACCCCTGTGACAATTCCTATAATGTTCTGAATAGATTAGTGTGTGAATGCCTCAGATACTGTGCAGCGATTTGTCCTCAGCTGAAATAAGACATAAATGCCTTGGGTACAGTTCATTCTGGTTATCTGGAATATGTTTTTCGCAACTTCATTTTCTATCAACAAATCCTTAGTCAGCCTAGCACTTCTGAGGGCTGTAACCAAGACCATAGTTAGGGGGCATAGATGATAACATTTGTCCTAGTTTTCAGGATCCTCCTGAGGATCAAATGGGATAATGAGTGAAAAAGCTTTAAAAATTTAATTGCTATAGAGTGGAAAATTCTATTAATAATGGTGAGAGTCAATAATGACAACAATTCTGGAAAAAGTCAGGTGTCCTTGGCAGCAGGGACATGAGGTGTATACTTCAGGCCCAGGGGCATATGGAGAATCCAACTCTGCTCTGAAAATGTAGGACATCTGAAAAAACGGCATAACTTTGAAGAAGTCTCCAAAGTGGAAAACCAAAAGTCCTGTAGCTGCCAATTTGAAAGAGACAAAGGCATTGAAAATTTGAAGTACATAAAAAATATGCTGCCCCCCCTACACACACACACACACACACACACACA
>NW_017731698.1:1898843-1901180 GCF_001890085.2 Hipposideros armiger
TTTCCCCACATGTAAGATCTAAGAACTTTGACCAGCAAAGAATGAAGTGCCTCAAAAATGAAGTCTAATTTTCACCATTCTGATATGTTGAGGTTTGGAGTTTGAATTCAATTGGTATAAATAAAAAATTTTACATGAAATAATTTTTGCACATGTAAATTGTGTAGACTGAATTATATATTAATATCTCATTATATTGACCTCTGACTTTTAAAGTGACCTCTGACTTCTTGCTTGGGTATTTCACCCAATCCTCGATTTCCCTGAAGTGCGATCCATTCACCCTTCCCTTTACCTCTGAATCAGAACATGGGTGTCTCAATGTGGCAGATTCTAGCATGGAGATAGCTATCCAAGGGACTTTACAATGAGGTGGAATGAATGTACATGAGGTTGAACTTGCTAGCACACTTCAATCCCTACTTACATAGATTTTTATGAAGAACTTCTACTAGTTTTTAGGATACATCTCAGACATCCTCTCCCAATCTTTTTTGAATTCCTAATACATAGTCAGGAGTTCCCTGTTTGTTTTTCCATAGGAAACTTGTGCCCATTCCTATCATGACACTTACCATTGTATGATATTGCCTATTTGCTTCTCCACTTCTCTGTCTCCCTACAGGATTGTGTGTTTCCTGAGGGCAGAGACTGGGTTAAACACTGACACCTCCAAATAGTGTCTCGACATAGTAAAGGTTTATATTGTGAATAACACTGTAAATGGTACCTCTTGCCTGAAGAGTCAGTTGGATACTTCTGAGAGGATATTGATTCATGGATTAGAGTCATGGAAAAAAGGAGACATTTTACCAAATGGATCTAGACAGTCAGTTCTGTTAAATAGTATCTTAATTTGGGGAAATGGTACTTATCTTTTTGACTGACTTGAAAACCAAAGTTAGACTTGAGAAAAAAATTGTCAAGTTTAGTTCTTAAATACATTCTAAGCTCAGAAAATGTTCAAAGAAGAAGAAAATTAAATAGCATGAGGAGGAAGGGAAGGAGGAGGAAAAGAATACACTATATTTTCCCCCAATTTTGAATTTTGAGTTTTGAGTTTCTTCTGAAATCAAAATTACAAATTGACTACAAAGTATTTAATAAAACCATCCGCAGTAATTCAATTGTCATGCTACCAATCAAATATAAGTAATCTAATAACTAAAAACTTTAATACAAATTAAAACAAAAATTTTCTGGTGTGAATTTCAAATTTTTCATGAAATTTAAACCAAGGAAAACACTTGAAGCCTGGAAAATAAATAAATCAGAATTAAATGATTTTCCAGATTATCACTTATAGTTTTCCAGTGTTTATTTTCATTGAATATTTAATTCTTATTCAATATTATCGATATTTTTAAGCTTTTTTTTTAACTGGAATTTACATGTTGCATGGATAATTTTTCTTCCTTTCAACATTAGTGAACTATAAAGGGAAATGTTAGGCCCTTCAGCAACCAATTCTCATACCATATTTGTTGCTATTGTAAAGATTTTTCATTTTTACAACATTATTAAAAAAAAAAGTGATCCAGGATTAAAACTGACTTGCAAAGTCATAACTAACAAGTGAATTTTAAACATAGTCTGGAAGAATCTATTCATTCCTTTATAACATGCAGTTCTATGAATCAAATATAGACATGATAATTTTAGATATCTTTTGCAGTTGCATCACCAACAAATGGTTTGTTTAAAAATATAGTTGTAATTCAAAAAGCACACATGCTTCCATAATATTTTAACACCTCTTGCCTTGTGAGGCAGAAGGGAACAACAAAAAAAAGTAGTTTCCCCTGAAAAAATGCATCCTCTATACAAACCTTTTTGTTCCTGAACCTTAAACTTTTGACTAAGCCAAAAAGATTGGTTTTCAATCTTTTTTATGCCAATCAAAACCCCTTTCAAATTATGTTTTTTGCAGAATGGTAAGCCACACAAAACACATGAAAACAGAGCCTCTCTGACAGGATGTGAAAACATGCAGGTGGGGCTGCCTCAGGCTTCACTAACCCCACACACCTCCCATGGCCCCTGCAGAGAGAGAACATGCAGCCCAGTTGCTTCAGGACAGTCCTGGTGTATACCAGTTGTTCCAGCACAACTATTAATATCTTTCCTTTCCACTCTCATAAACTGTGTGGTCATCATGTCATTGAGGCACTGCCTCAATGAAGAGCTTTTTTAAAAAAAATTTTAATTAAGTTTATTGGTGTGACATTGGTTAATATACTATTATTATATGTTTCAAGTGTACAATGCTATAATAGATCATCTATATATTGCATTGTGTGCTCACCACCCAGAGGCTAGTTTCCTTCTGTCACCATA
>NW_017734731.1:0-2048 GCF_001890085.2 Hipposideros armiger
CAGTGCTTGTGTTCAAATAACCTTTGTTTTATTTAATAATGCTATATTTACATAACTTATTACAGTATATTGCTACAATTATTTTATTTTATTATTAGTTGTTGTTAATCTCTTATTGTGCCTAACTTATAGATTTAACTTTATCACAGGTGTGTATGTATAGGAAAAAACGTAGTCTATATAGGATTCAGCACTAGCCAAGATTTCAGGCATTCACGGCGGATCTTGGACATATGCCCCGCAGATACGGGGAATATTGCCCAAAAGCCATTAAAAAATTGGAGTCATTTTTTAAACTACATATTTTAGTTTCAAACAATATTGATCACCTGCTGTGAGAGATGACACACCCAGTATTCTTAAGTCTTCCTCCAATACCCCTTTGGCCCACCTCCCAATATTTGTTCTGTGTGTTATCTCTACTTTTAGAGGGCTCGTGACATTCACATTCTGTTGTGCAATTCTGACTCCCCCAGCTGCTTAATCTTAGTTCTACAGTTGAATGAGTTCAATATTCAGCATTAGGGGTTGTTTCCTAACCACAGCTTTTCCATTTCTAAATTCTTAATTTTGATTCACCTCTCAAGTAGTTGAATTTTATCAACTGGGAAGTTTTTATCAAGAAGCTTATGAGAGTCTCTGAAATTTCTGTTTGCAAATGTCCACATGTCTTTATATTTAAATAACAACTGGGGACAATATACTTGAATATCTCTTTCCTTTAGAATTCTATGGATATTGCTCCTTTTCCTCTCTATGCTCTTCTTTTAAGAATGAGTGTATATTCTTATTAAGTTCACCTGTAGTTTGAAACTCTTATGGGGAATAGGCTTCTGGCTTAAGGAGTATATTTTCTTCCAGACTGGGCTCTTCTTCTGTATTTTGAATGCAATGTAATGGTCCTCTTTTTTACTCATGGGCACGGTGGGGCGGGGGGTGTGGCAAGTTTGCATTTCTTTGCCAGGTCATTTCTTTTCTTCTGCTCATACTTCACATGGACAGATATGTCCAAACTTTCTATTTTTTTAATATATTAAGANTTTGTTGATTTATTGATGATGGTCATTCTGATAAGAGTGAGGTGGTATCTCATTGTGGTTTTTATTTGCATTTCTCTAATGATTAGTGAGGTTGAGCATTTTTTCATATGTCTGTTGGCCATCTGTATGTTCTCTTAAGAGAAATGTCTCTTTATATCCTCTGCCCATTTTTTAACTGGGTAGTTCATTGTTTTAGTGTTGAGTTGAATGAGTGTTTTATAAATTTTGGATATTAACCCCTGTCAGATGTATCATTGGTAAATATTTTCTCCCATTTAGTAAGCTGCCTTTTTGTTTTATTGATGGCTTCCTTTGCTGTGAAAAAACTTCTAAGTTTGATGTAATTTCATATGTTTCTTTTTTCTTTTACTTCCCTTGCCCAAGGGGATATATCAGTAAAAATATTACTCAGGGTAATGTCTGCAAATTTACTGTTTATATTTTCTTCTAGGAGTTTTATGGTTTCAGGTCTTACATCTAAGTCTTTAATCCATTCCAAATTTGTTCTTGTGTATGGCATAAGGAAGTGGTCCAGTTTCATTTTTTTGCATGTGTCAGTCCTATTTTCCCAGCACCATCTATTAAATAGACTATCTTTACCCCAATGTAAATTCTTGCTTCCATTGTCATAGATCAAATAACTATATATGAGTGGATTTATTTCTGGGCTGTCTATTCTTTTTCATTGATCCATGTGTCTGTTTTTATGCCAGTACCATAATGTTTTGATTACTGTAGACTTGTAATATGATTTGATGCCGGGTAGTGTGGTACCACCAACTTTGCTCTTATTTCTCAAGATTGCCATGGCTATTCAGGGTCTTCTTTGGTTCCATATAAATTTTAGAATTATATTTTCTATTTCTGTGAAAAGTGCCCTTGGTACTTTGATAGGAATTGCATTGAATCTATATATTGCCTTAGGCAGTGTGGACATTTTAACTATTTTAATTCTTCCTATCCATGAGCATGGTATGTGTTTCCATTTATTTGTATCTTCTTTAATTT
>NW_017734731.1:4828-6000 GCF_001890085.2 Hipposideros armiger
TTTATTCATCCATTTCCCAACATTTCACTGGTTGTACAATGCGGGAGGATGAGGAAGGTAAATAAATATCTTATCTGACCAGACACTCTCACAGCCCCTGTCTGGGTGAGTCTGCTTCTGGGCTTTACACCACCCAGCTCTGGGAGCCTCTGTGTGACGGTGCCAAGACTGTTAGTTCTCCCCTGGAAGGTGCGAACCTCTGACTCAGCCAACAGTCCCCTAGTATAGAGATAGCTCAAGCCCTACCATGTTGTGTAGTGTCCACCCAACCCAGGGGAGATGTATCTTGGATATACCAGACTCTGAACTAGCAGGCTACCCCATGACCTTGCCCTGCCCTCTGACATCTTTCTTTCCAACTCTTTTCTCCGCTGACTGGGGAGACAAAAAAGTAGATCAACAAATTTGTTGCCCACAGAGTCCAGCTGGCAACTAGGACTCTGTTTCTGGGGGAGGTAACCTGCAGCCCTGGGCTTGGGGGCAGGGGACTCTGCCAAACCCTGCATCTTAGGACATATTATAATTTCTTTATTAGGGTGCCCCCTATACTAAGTTACCCTGGGCTTGCACACTCTTTAAGGATGACCCAGCTGGTCCCCTTTCTAGCAGGAAGGTCCAATCTTGAGAAGTCATTCTCTTAGAGGCCCCTCATATGGCTCAGTGGAAAGAAGAGAATCACCTCTTAAACGGAACACTACAGTTTCCACAGGGACACAGTGCAGGAACCCTCTCCCTGTCTGCTCCTACCTCCAACTTCTTCTATAGCCTGCAGGGAGTAGTTTGGGGTGAGGGCCAGCCAGTTCTGCTGGAGGCCCAGGTTGTTGGTAGTCCCTGGCAGTTCTCGGGAATATGGGGAACTGAGCACTGCTTGTCTTCAGCTCTAGAGATTACGCCCCCATTCCAGGACAAGAGAAAAGGGCCTAGTCAGCCATCCCCAGAGAAGGAGCTGCTGGTCTCTGGGCAGAGAAGCCCAGTGAGGGATTCTGGGAATACACAGGGGAAAATGAGGTCCCTGAGTGTCCTGGTCAGGACTAGGGAAAGAAGTGGTCTCAATAGGAAGAAGGTCAGTGACAGAGTGGGTAAAACATAATCCCCTATTTTGTCTAGGGGCCACTCAATGGCTATCTTTGGCTGTCCCCTGTCCTTTTTCTGTGCCTCCTGTACAGGAAGTG
>NW_017734731.1:8815-9861 GCF_001890085.2 Hipposideros armiger
TTGGGTATTGCTTTCTACCTACTTTCCTGAAGCCTGAGGGCATAGGAGTGGGGTGGGCAGGGGGAAGAGGGGAGAGTTGCTGTTTGGATACCAGGACTCCACTCTCCCTCTCCTGAGACCTCATGAAATGCTCCCTTCACCAAGCTAGAGATGTGTGTCCCATTTCTGTGAGTTTCTACTCATTCTTTCTCCTCAGCACAGATCACTGGAAAATTTTTGAGCAGTCTGACCATATAATTTTACACTTGTCAAAGTTAGTTGCAGTAAGTTGAACAAACTTTAAGGTTTACAAAAACAGTTCTCAAAAGTACTGTTCTAACAGGTACCAGGATGAGACTACAGCCACAGTCCTGGGCAAAGACACATGAAAACCAGGACAATTTCCAACTATAAGTAAGCAGTGAAAGACAAAATCTTTTACCTGAGGCAAATCGCTGGGACATACCAGCCTGCCTTCCTCACACCCTACAGAACTCCACTCCTGCTTTGACAGGGGATTTACCTGGTCTTTAGGTGCTCCCTGACATGTAAGCTGAATGAAGCCTTTAAGCTCTATTTGAGTCCCTTAAGTTATTTTCTTTGTACAACCCATGGGAGTCTTTTTTTCCCTTTCAATTATTTTTTATAATGAAATACACATTTTTTAGAATTAGTTTCAACTGTACAACACAGTGCAATAGTTATACTTTTTACCTCTCAAAGTGACAACACCCCTCCCCCAATCCACCACCCACTTCCCCCCAATATCATACATATCTATTACAATTCCCTTGACTCCACTCCCATACTATATTCCACATCCCATAACACTCTCTCTCTCTCTCTCTCTCTCTCTCTCTCTCTCTATATATATATATATATATATATATATATATATATATATATATATATATTCAACTTATAGTTGACATACAATATTATACAATATCAGCTTCAGGTGTACAGTGCAGTGATCGAGCCTCTTCCCCATCCATGATGCAAGACATGTGACCACCTGACACAATACAATACAAAATATTCACAACATTATCAATTACATTCCTCAA
>NW_017734732.1:0-3152 GCF_001890085.2 Hipposideros armiger
AAAAAAATTTACACGTAATATCAAGAGGCTCCCAGAACAACTGAAAAATCCTTTTTTAGGGGCCCAGATAACCCATGTTAAATAGTCCTAATATCTTGTCACAAACTCAAGAGGTTGAAAAGTAGAGTATTGCACTGGACTGTAATAGCAACGTGGGTGTTAAAATCAATGTTAACAAAAATGATCTGAGTCCATATTAAGTCTTATTCTCAGAGGGAGTAATTACAAATATGTTTGTCTATATCAATTTTGGGATAATATTCAAAAGTATTAAGTGTGGCTGTAATGCTTATTCTTTATTACATTATTTAATAATCAATGTAAGCAAAAGATAAGAAAATTCAGAGATGTGACCTGTTTTTCACTCCATCACCTTCAACATAATTGTTTTTTGATGTTAGTACATACAATGAACATTAACCATCCAGTCCTTGAGATCTTTGTTAAACATAAGCTAGAAGGATGGAACAATTAAAAATATTTTACAGTGGGATATTTATTAACCCTTCTAACATCCCTTGTGCATGGACAAGCACACTGCTCATTTTTCAGAGAGCAAACCCAAGTGATAAGAAAGTGTCCTCCCTGTTGACTCCATTTGGTCCCTGTTATCCTCCTCTGTAGGTTGGTGACAGCTTCAAGGAAAAGTGCTTTATCTTTTCATAGATGGATTTCACTATCAAATGTCATTGTTCTGTATTAAGTGGTCTTTCTGAGAATCAGGTGAAAAGGCCCAGAATGTGGCTCAGTGGCAGAAGGATTATTTTAAGTTGAAGACATTTAAGAATCAACAGTTGCTTTTTCTGAACTCCCATTTGCCCCCAAAGCAGAGCCTTGTAAAAAGAATTCAGCTGTCGTAAACCTCCTCCCTGGGAGTTTTACAACCAGCGAAGATTGATTCCTTTCACCAGAGATGACAAGTCAGCACTGGGATAAGAAATTGTCTAAATAGACATTATCATAAAACCACTGTACCTCCCATCTACTCACCTAAGGGACCATTTATTTTTCCCCAAAGTCATTTGTTCTCCCAGAAATGTTCTCCTCCCTCTCTTCATCAACTATTAAGATGGTATATAAGTCCCAAAACCGAACCATCCTTTCAAGTCATTTATTTGGTGAACGCCTGTATGTACATGAATCTGTTTTTTTCTCTTGCTAATCAGTCAGTTTGAGTTTAATTCATAGTCCCCCAACTACTGAACTGGAGGGTAGAGGAAAAGGGTTTTTTCCCCTGACATACATAGTATTATGATGTTGTTTCAATGATGTTGTTTCAAATTCCTAACCCCTGATTCCTAAATGCCTTTAGTCTCTTCTCCAGGTTGCCCAAGCAGTAGGTCAGATAAAAGAAACTAATGTTGCCCACCTGGAATGAATCCCAGGCAGCAGCACCTTGTGGCTCACATTATTAGGGGTACAAATCTACTACTCACCTTGGCTTTCCCAGCACTGAAATGTGGAGGCAAAGATCTTGAGGCTGCTGTTATCCTGGCTCTTGTCTGTGCCAAGTTACCTGGGGAAAAGGACAAACAATATAAACCAAGCAGGCTTGCTTTTTGCCCACATGCCTAAAGAAGTTAAAGTGATGGAAAGTTAAGGTAAGGATCATGAGTAATTTTCCCTTTGTGTCCTTATATTTTTCTGAATTTTCCCAAAGATCTGCTCTGAATTGGAAAAATTTGAATTTTGAAACTTCAGTGATATAAATTATAATAATTATTTATAAATAATAAATAATTTATAATGTAAATTAAATTTATATTAGTTTCATAGTAAAAAAGAAACAAAAAGTCTCCATTTATTTCAACAAACTAGGAATACAAGGAAATTACCACAACATAAAAAGGCCATATATGAAAAGCCCACAGCTAACATACTCAACAGTGAAAAATTGGAAGATTTTCCTCTAAGATCAGGAACAAGGCAAGATGCCCATTCTCATCACTTCCATTCAACATAGTGTTCACAGTCCTAGCTAGAGCAACTAGGCAAGAAAAAGAAAGAAAAGCCATCCAAATCATAAATAAATAAATAAAATTATCTCTGTTTATAGGTGACATGATCTTACATATAGAAAACATTAAATATCCAACAAGGAAAACTGTTAAGATAAATAAATGAATTCAAAACACAGTTGTAGGATATAAAATCAACATACAATAAATCAGCTGCATTTCTATATACTAACAATGAAAATCTGAAAAGGAAATTAAGAAAACAATCCTATTTATAATAGCATAAAAAAATACTTAGAAATAAACTTAACCAAGTTGGTGAAAGACTTGTATACTGAAAACTACAAAACATTCCTGACAGAAATTTAAAAAGACATAAATAAATGGAAAGACATCCTATTGTAGGGGAGAAAAAATATTTTTCTCTACCTGTTTTAGGTTCATTGGCTGGGACCCTGCAAATTAGACTGACAGAAGACAGATTAAGAAAAGAAAAACAAGCAGAAGTTTATTAATGAATGCATTGCACATAAAACAGGAGTACTCAGTGATGAATAACTCAAAGGGGTGGTTAGAATTTGGGCCTAAATACCATCTTAACAAAAGAACCATAAATTTGTAAAGAAGTGACAAGACAAAGGAAAAGAACTTCAAGTTTCTGGGGCAGTAAACTGTGGAAAGGTAAATATATGGGGAAGCTAATAGAAGATAAGGGCTAGTTAGTAAAGTTTGTTATTCTTCTGGTGCTGTCCCTAAGCTGACAAGGGTCTAGAGTTGTCTCTGGTGATTAACGTCCATCTTTCCTGATAGAGAGGAGAGGGCAGAGAGCTTTTAAAAATTTATGTCCTGCTTTATAAATGTATATCCTGGTTTTAGGCAAATAAGGGGGAAGGCAGAGAGTTTTTCCTATATCTCTTTCTTAATTGCCTTCATATCAAAATAATCCTTATGTCAATGTGGCATATTTTGGAGTCACATAGTCTGCTACCTTTCACTGTTTGTAGATTGGAAGACTTAACATTATTAAAATGTTCATGCTACCCAAAGAGATCTACAGATTCAATACAGTCTCCATCTAAATCCCAATGGTATTTTTGCAGTAATAGGAAAAACAATCTTAAAATTTATATGGAATTACAAATGACCCCAAAGCTCCAAAACCATCTTGAGAAGCAAATAAAAATTATAAAGCTA
>NW_017734733.1:0-4617 GCF_001890085.2 Hipposideros armiger
TGACTGTTCACACTGATATTTAACCCCATCAGCTATGACATTCCTGTTCATTGGCACACCAATGCAGCTGCACACGCAGTTAGCCCAGCTCTAGGCCACAGTGTGGATAAGGATGGGTAGTAGCAGCTGGAGGAGGAAGCGCGTTTTTATACCTTTCTCTCTTGATACCTGCCCATTGCGCAAAAATAAAACCTTGCCCTGCCTGAAGGTGCACACTTGTTTTTTTGTAATGATATCAGCTAAAAAACTGTTGTATTCAAGTTTGAGGTCAATTCTTGACCCAGACAGCCTGTTGTTGATTTTGGGAGTGAATCTCCTGGAGGGAGTAGGACTTGGGATTGGAAGAGAAGCCGGCCCTCCCACATTCGCCCTCCGCCATGTCACAGGCGGCCAGCTGAGGGCGCACTTCCTATGTGAGGGCTTCATTAGCCCACACATTGAACTCAGTTCAGGGGATTCCTTTGACTGACCATACACACCCAGTTCATCATTGTAACAACGGCATTCTCTCAGGTTCCCCAAATGTTCAGCAGGACACTCACGGAAACAAACGTGCCTACAACGATTTTGAAAAACAGAGCTCCTAGTCAACTTTTGTTCTCTCCCTGTGGCTTTCTAATCTAAAGAGAAAGCATGAAGCTAGAAACCTCAAGGGAACCAGACACTAGTGTGGACTGGCCACAGGATGGAGGGAGTGAAGCGATTGCCTAAGGGAGTGAACGCATTCAGTAGAGCAGGACTGGGAGGAGGATGGGAAGAGGAGTACCAGGTGCAGGGGCCAGCCAATCAATACCACACATCTGTCCCACTCCATTCTAGATGACTCCTCTCACATGTTTCTACCCAGCACTCTTCACCGGGTGCATGTGAATCAGTTACACCTCTGACATATGTACTGAACGTTTCCATGTTTTCCAGAACTCTTAATCCCGTGAAAGTGCAGCTTTTGGCAGGCACTTTATGACAAGTGTAGAACGGTTCTATAGGAGTTAATAGACAAATACTACTCTGAAATAGATTTATATAACAAAATAAGGACTTAGGATTTCAGAATATTAAAAACTCCAAAACTTTTCTTCGATAAGAATTTAATAAATAAAACATAATGTAAACTTAACATGGAAAGGTAAACATGTTTTGTAAATTGTAATGCAATACAAATATGAATAGGTAATTACACATGCTTTCAAAAATTATAAATATGATAGATGCCAGAAGGACTGGAATAATACATAAATAAATAAATAAATAAATATATAAACAAACAAACAAAGACACACCCACACAAACAAGCACAATGGCAGTCACCTCTTAGGGACCCATGACACTGGACCTGAATTTTTTAACATATTCTTGATGAATGCTCTGCCAAAAGAACTGCTACATTAAATTCAATCAATTCTGTAACTGAAGCCTAAATAAGAGCCTTTTGAAATCACCAGAAATACATGTGCAAGGATGATATGGCACATTCATCAGTGAGAATCATTTCAAGGTGNAGGCTAGAGAGCAGTTTGTTCAGTGTGTGCTTCCAAGCAGCAGGGCTCTTGTTTGTGCTGAAGAGGTTGAAGATCTGCTGGAGCATCAGGTGGTGCAAACAGGTGCATCGTGTCTTCTGCATTTCGGTGATGTTTCCGCTTTCCCAAGGAAATTGAAAATCGGTTCTGTCATTTAGGCATAAGTGAGAGGGGATGCTTTTCAGCTGTGCCAAAGGACCGAAGATTTCCCCTTTTTCTAGGCTGTGGATGCAAGGCATGTCTCCTCCAAGAGAGCAAGCCGGGATGGAGCCAAGCATCACTCCTGCCACTAGCCACACACTGATCTGGGCCATTGAGAATTGCGGCGATTCTCCAGGCATCCTGCAGGGGGCGCGCGGGCACCGCTAAACACAGCCCAGTTCCCCTCGGGGCTTCCCTGGAAAGCGTGCTTCTCCTTCTGGCCGCAAAAGGGCGCGCGAACGCAGTCTTGACAGCCTTTTTGTGTGTCGGGTAGCGAAGAGAACGGCGCGAGCAGCCCCATGGAGCCACTTCGTGCTGCTTTAATAGTGCGCAAGAAACCTTCCTTTCCTTTCCGCGTTCCTGACTGCTGAGGACGGAGCTCCGCCGTGGCCTCGCCGGGGACATTTTGCTTAGGGACCGAACACAGAAGTTCGCATTTGCTGCACTTTCCCCTGTGTTTAGTGCTTTCCTTTCGCCCAGAAACTCGAGCGAGGTCATTTTTACAAACAACCCGTTTACAGAGGGACTGGAGGCTCCGAATCGGAACATGATGAGGCGGTTTTTACAGATTCGGGGTAGTTTCTGTGCGAGATGCTGACAGATTCAGAGACAGGGGAACACGAAAAGCAGGGGCCGCGACAGGACAGCGTTGGGGACGCCACGGGAGCGAGTCGGGGCGCGACCACGGTGGGGGCCCGAGGCCGAGGAGGATGTGCGCCCCGGGACAGGCTTCGTGAGTTTCATGGTGACTTTTCAACGTTACAGTGTTACAAGGTGGTGGGGTCAAGTATTGACAAAGTGAAAAGTGGGCACATTAATGCAGCATTGTATTAAGCTTTTCACAGTAAAAATATTTTCAAATTACATAAAAATATCAAAGGTAAAATGTTAAAAATATTTTAACATAAAAACTTTAAAAAGCATTAAATTAAACTTTTTAAAGGATTGAAATCCTTTAATATTCAATAGAAATGTCAACGTAACATTTACAAACTATTCTAAACGTTGAGGCTATTAAAAGAGCATTTTACTTAAGTTTATTGAAACTGTAACTAATGTACACCAAAACAAGAAAATAATTTGGTTAGGCTGGTGCAAATGTAATTGCGGTTTTTGCAGCGATTTGAAATCTGTTAAACCGCATACACTCTTGGCTCTAATGGAAGGGAATTCATTCATGTTTTCAAGATTAGTTCTTTACTTGTTTTCATGTATGACAATGTCTCGTGACGCTGTGACAATTTTAAATAATTGTTATTTCATTTGAAATTACTGAAGCGGCTTTCACAGGACTCCACCTTAACCATGTTGTTAAAAAGAAAAATTAACGCTGTGTACAAGCAGTTGAGGACAGTTTGATTTTCTTTCTACGGAATGAAGGGAACTATATGAATTAATACTTGGTGTTCGGAATTTTAGCAACTGAATGGGATTTGCCAAAATTTTACTTCCACGGAGCCCCCTTTCTCTGTAAGAGTTTCAGGGCCTTGCAATGCAAGGTCATTCTTTGTCATTTGAAAATGATATTTTGTTCATCATGGACGTTTCAGCATTAATATTCCTTATTTAGAATTGAATGAAAATATCATTTATCTTCACTACTTAGATTTGGTGCCTTCTCAAATTCGGTGCCTGAGGGAAGTAATCACTCTACCCTACCCACTAACCCATGAGAGAGCTTTAGAATTAGTGTTGTGATCTTCAGTGGCTGAAAATCTAGGAATGTCTCATTTCCTTTCATCCTCCACTCCCGCTTTTAGCTTTTTTTTTTTTTTACCATTTTTCTGGTCTTTTCAACTTTTTAGTTTAATAAGTACCTTCAAAAAATATCACCGCAGGTAGTCTGAATCTGAGGATGACGGAACGGATTATTTGCTCATTCATAGGATTCACAGAATAGGCACTTGTTTGACTGTTCGTCCTCTGACAGCTTTCCCTCATGCTGGCTTTCTGCAGAGACCTTCAAGTGTGCTGTAAGATTTCCCTCATTAATGCACTAGGCACTGATGTAAGGGTGGAAACTGAGGCTCTGTTCCTTCACAGTCCTAATAAAGCCCTTTACCCAGACTTTCCATTGGGGGCACCTCAACACGCACACCCCTGAGAGTGTTAAAGGAGCTGCAATCAAAGCTTCTCTTCGCTTGGCTGAACGTGGACCACACACATGATCATATGTTACATTCATACTAAAGGCAGCTATCACTCACTATGTTCAGATTCTTTGCCTGGAATTTGCAAATTTTTTGTCTAATCTTTACAGTTTCCTGTGTGACCACTAGTAAAGTTGTCTGGGTGCTTTAAAAGAGGAAATGAAAATGTGATGTCATTTAAATTCGGGGAGCCACAGATGTTGTCAGAAAGTGAAGCTTTCAGCTGCCTTCCAGTCCCTCCTCTTCATGGGTCCTGTCTTGGCTCTGAGCTACACTAAGCATGCTCGGGCTTCATTCATCCTAATTGAGCCTTGAGTGTCTCTCTCCCCCCTGCTCCCTGGAGGCCACTCACCACCCCTGTCTTTGTTTCCCAGAATCCACATTGCCAAGCACATTGTCACCTGTGAGGGCTGGACAGGTAGGTCAGGGCAGCAGCGGCTCGGCTCTCACCCCTCCTCAGCCACAGCCAGCTCTGCCTCTGGGGTCTCCAACACTTTTCAACATATATAAACTTCTACGATATTATCATAAAAATATGGTAGTAACTCCCAGAGAGTGAGCACAATAAGGATATAGAGAATTCCAGGAGAAAGTGACATACAGAGCTTTCTCAGTGATTTTCACACTGAAATTAACCATTTAAGAAAATGAAAGAGAGTCAATAAAATGATACACATTGTAAGTGTCTGTAGATGTTCCTTTATACACATCTACATCTACATACACATATATAGTTATGGATATGATAC
>NW_017734734.1:0-3166 GCF_001890085.2 Hipposideros armiger
AGACTTTTGAAGAACTTCATACCAAAGAGTATTTTGTGGTTATATAAGTTTGGGAACAGCTCCATATGATAACCCATGTGATAACTATACTTGGAGATTCAAAACTACAAGGGACATTAGCTTATTAAAGGCTCTGAGAAGTTCTGTTGTAATGAACTCTGTCTGATCTTGCTTAAACCAACATCTCCAAAATGTATGTTATTGTGATGTAGTTGGTTAATTGTGTCCCCCCCAAAAAAGGTATGTTTGAGTTCTAACCCCCAGTACATGAGAATGTGACATTTGAAAATAGGTTTTTGCAAATATAATTAAATTGAGATGAAGTCATGCTGCAAAAATTAGAGTGGGCACTAACTCCAATGAATGGCATCTTTATAAGAAAAAGTAGAGAGGAGATTTAGAGAAGGACCCACACAGGAGAAGGCCATGTGATGACAGAGGCAGAGATTGGGGTGATGTAGCTATGGGCCCAGGAATGCTGAGGATTGCTGGCAACTACTAGAAGCTAGAAAGAAGCAAGGAAGGATTCTTTCCTAAGCCTCCAGAAAGAGCATGCTCTTGGCAACACTTTGATTTTGGACTTCTAGCCTCTAGAACTGTGAAAGAATGAATTCTGTTGTTCAAAGGTACCCAGTTTATGGTAATTTGTTATTACAACCCTAGGAAACTAGCACACATGGGAATCTTTAAAACAAACACCACAACACAATACCAATTAACATTCTGAGAATCACTAGATTTGAAAATAGTAACTTAGAACATACCTGGAGTTAGATGCCAGTGGTATGTGCAGGTGGAGGTGTCAAACTGGCTTTGAAAATTGGGTGTAAATTTCAAGAGAGAGACAACATCAAGATAGATGAGAAACATTTGGTAGTAAAGCAGAGAGCGAGTAGTTTAAGCCTGGGGAATGAATGGAGTTGACCAGGGATAGAGTTTAAAGAAAAACCCTGAGGGAATATCTATACTTGAAAGAGAACTGAACGAGAGCAAGAAAATGAGAATTTAGGAGACATAAGAGAAGAGGAAAAAAAAAAGGGACTTAATTTAACAATGTGAATAATAATAGTGATTTTTGAGAAAGCAGTTTAACTTGATGATAGAGTGGAAGCAAGCTTGCAGTGGCTCAAGGAGTGAATGAGAGGGCCTTCCGTTAAAGAAGTCAGGGTACAAGTATTTTCAGTTACCAATCTTCCTTGAAACCTACTTGAAAAAATGAAAATAACAAATAATAAAAATAAAGAAAATTTTATCTTTGAGGAAACACAAAACTTTGCTATGAACGATATCTGACCAATTCTGAGAAATTGAGGCTAAAACAAAGGGTGAACCTTGAGAACCCAAAACCTCCTCAGATTTTAGCAGAATCAGACTTCTCTGAAAGTACATGTACGGTTCTGCAAAGGATGCTGTATTCAGCTTCATGGGATCCCGAGGGAGGTGGCCAGAGAAGTGGGTGTGTCCCTATGCAGACCCAGTTGTCAACCAGAGAACAGTGGCTGGGGTGACCTGAAGGGGAACCACGTGTAGGCCCCACCTTTATTGTGTGCAGTGCACCCACTAAGGGGCTCTACAGCTGGGAGGCTGGAGGAGAGAAACTGTGTTACCAGGTCACAATGTAAAGTCTATCCTGACAGAAGAGAAAGAAGGAGAAATGTGCATTTAGGGCTGAGGAAAAATTTGGTGAGAAGATTTTTGAGATAATACACTCCATTTGAAGCCCTAGGATACCCCTCCTCTCAGGAGTCTTCAAGCAAATGTTGGCCTCAGATAGAATTGCCCCAAGAAATGTGAATAACCATTGGAAAGGAACAACTGAGGCCATAGGCATAAAAATAAAAGAGGAAAGCATAAACAAAAGTTAGATAATGCACATAAATCAGAAGAGTGATTATTTCATGAATTCAAGAAAGAATTTTAAAGAGCTTATAGGCAATATGATCTTTCTGGGGGGGAAAAGCATGCACAGACACAAAAAAGAAGATCAAAAAGGAGGTGATAAGATAATGGAAAAAAAGGAAAAACAAGTTTGCAGAGTCAGTAAAAAAAAAAAAAAGAAAGAAATTATGGGAAAACATAAAATTGATGCAGAGATAAACATCTCATTAACCACCCTTCCCCCCCAAAATGGCAGAATTAACATAATTGAAAACATAGTCAGGAATATAATGGTTAGGAAATCACTCAAAATAATAAAGAATGAAGTGATAGAAATTATTAAAGAAAAGGTGATGGATTAGGAAGACAAATATCTAGCATATACGTAATTGATGTTTATAATGAATAAACTAAAACCAATGATACTGTAAAACATTTACAGATAGAGTGGTGGAAGCTTTCCTGAAATAAACACATGACTCTGCAGATAACAAGAGCACACTGTGTCCCAGGACAAGGCTCTGATGATCAGGCCACACTATGCCACAATCTGGTGATTGATAAAGGTAGAATCCTGTGTGCATCCAAGCAGAAAAAGCTGTGCAGAAAGGGGAAATTCCTACCTACAAGTACAAGGTGAGGCGTGAAGACAAGGTCAACTGACCTAATTAGCAAGTCTCTGTTAATTGAAGATGCCTTATTGTTAGAGCCTGGTTTTTCATAATTCCTTCATGGCCAGTAAAATATAAGAAGAACCAAAGGCAGAAAAAGGACAAGAAACTGGTTTTATCCCTAGTCTGAAAAAAGAATTCAGGAAAACAATTCTTTTAACAAAAGAATTTCTTTGGGGGAAAGAATTGATTGTAGATTTTGATACTATTTTTATATTTCCTCCTCCTGGGGATTCAATCAAAATGCTACTTTTCCAAGATATTGAAAAATTATTAGTGAACTGCTTGACATTACTTCTTGATATCCTTATATATATAAATATTAACAGAGCTAGGAAGAGACTAATCCATAAATAGAATAATGTATTTTTTCAGTTTCTAATAAACATTCAATGCATTAAATGTATTCAGAATCAATATTCTGATTGTGATTAGATTCTGTCACTCTTTAGGAAATAGCTGATTTATTTTACGGATCACAGGGTTTAATAAGAAAGTAAATTTACAGGCCGGCCGAATGGCGCAATGGTTAAGAACTGGCTTGGGACGCCAGAGGGCCCCGGTTCGGATCCCACATATGAGGGCCAGTGACACTGCCCTCCACAGCTAAGATGCTG
>NW_017734735.1:0-1160 GCF_001890085.2 Hipposideros armiger
GTATTTGTCTTTCTCTGACTGACTTATTTCACTTAACATAATAGTCTCTAAGTCCATCCATATCGTCCCAAATGGTACGATTTCATTCTTCTTTATAGTGGGGTAATACTCCATTGTGTAAATGTACCACAGTTTCTTAATCCAGTCATCTACAGATGGGCATTTCGGTTGTTTCCAAGTGTTGGTTATTGTGAATAGTGCCGCAATAAACATAAGGGTACATATATTTTTTCGAATTAACGTCTTGGATTTCTCTGGATAGATACCCAAGAGTGGAATTGCTGGGTTATATGGTAGTTTCATTTCCAGTTTTTTGAGATACCTCCATACTGATTTCCATAATGGCTTCACCAATCTGCAATCCTACCTACAATGCACCAGGGTTCCCTTTTCTCCACAGCCTCGCCAGCACTTGTTGTTTGTTGATTTACTGATGATAGCCATTCTGACTGGAGTGAAATGGTATCTCATTGTGGTTTTAATTTGCATTTCCCTAATGATTAGTGAGGTTGAACATTTTTTCATATGCCTGTTGGCCATCTGTATGTCCTTTTCAGAGAAATGCCTCTTCATAACCTCTGCCCATTTTGTAATTGGGTTATTTGTTTCTCTGGTGTTGAGTTCAATGAGTGTTTTATAAATTTTGGATATTAACCCCTTATCAGATATATCATTGGCAAATATCTTCTCCCTTTCAGTAGGCTGCCTTTTTATTTTATTCATGATTTTCTTTGCTGTGAAAAACTTTTCAGTTTGATGTAATCCCATATGTTAATTTGTTCTTTTATTTCCCTTGCCTGAGGGGATATCTCAGCAAAAATATTACTGAGAGTAATGTCTGCAATTTACTCCCTATGTTTTCTTCTAGGAGTTTTATGGTTTCAGGTATTACATTTAAGTCTTTAATCCATTTTGAATTTGTTCTTGCATATGGTGTAAGTAGGTGGTCCATTTTCATTTTTTTGCACGTGTCAGTCCAATTTTCCCTACACCATTTATTAAATACACTATCTTTACTCCAATGTAAATTCTTGCTTCCAATGTCATAGATTAAATGACCCTATATGGATGGGTTTATTTCTGGGCTCTCTATTCTGTTCCATTGATCTATGTGTCTGCTTTTATGCCAGTACCATACTGTTTTGATTACTGTAGCCTTG
>NW_017734735.1:5920-7129 GCF_001890085.2 Hipposideros armiger
ATAAAATGTGCTTGGGAGCCTTCCCTCCTTCTGTATTTTTTGGAATAGTTTGAGGAGAATAGGTATTAATTCTTTTTTGAATGTTTTGTAAAATTCGCCTGTGAAGCCATCTGGTCCAGGACTTTAGTTTGTTGGAAGCTTGTTAATTACTGACTCAATTTCTTTGGTAGCAATCAGTCTGTTCTGCGCTTCTGTTTCTTTTTGGTTCAGACTTGGGAGATTGCAAGCTTCTAGAAATTTATCCATTTCTTCCAGATTGTCAAATTTGTTGGCATAGAGTTGCTCATAATATTTTCTTACAATCTCCTGTATTTCTGTGGCATCTGTTGTCACTTCCCCTCTTTCAATTCTGATTTTATTAATTTGAGTCATCTCTCTCTTTTTCTTGGTGAGTGTGGCTAAGGGTTTGTCGATTTTGTTTAGCTTTTCAAAAAACCAGCTCTTGGTTTCATTGATCTTTTGTGTTGTTCTTTTTAGTCTCTATTTCATTTATTTCTGCTCTGGTCTTTATTATTTCCTTCCTTGTACTCCCTTTTAGGCTTGCTTTGCTGTTCTTTCTCCAGTTCCCTTAGGTGTAAAGATAATCTGTTGATATGAGATTGTTCTTGTTTCTTTAGATAGGCCTGCAATGTTATGAATTTTCCTCTTGGGACTGCTTTCAGTGCATCCCACAGATTTTGAGTTGTGTTTTCATTTTGATTTGTCTTGAGATAGCTTGTGATTTCTTCCTTAATCTCAGTTTTGACCCAGTCGCTATTTAGTAGCATATTATTCAGCCTCCATGTGTTTGTGTGTTTTCCAGGTTTCTTTTTATAATTGATTTCTAGTTTTATAGCATTGTGGTCAGAGAAGATGCTTGATATGATTTCAATCTTAAATTTATTGAGACTGGATTTGTGTCCTAACATATGGTCTATCTTGGAAAATGTTCCATGTGCACTTGAGAAGAATGTATATTCAGTTGCTTTGGGGTGAAATACTCTAAAAATATTAATTAGATCCAGTTGGTCTAAAGTGTCATTTAAGGCCACTGTTTCGGTGTTGATTTTCTGTCTGGAGGATCTGTCCATTGGTGACAACGGAGTGTTGAAGTCCCCAACTATGATAGTATTGCTGTTGATCTCTGTCTTTATGTCTGTCAAAATCTGTTTTATATATTTAGGAGCTCCTATGTTGGGTGCATAGATGTTTACTAGGGTTATGCCCTCT
>NW_017734736.1:0-3109 GCF_001890085.2 Hipposideros armiger
AGTTAAAACTCCAACCGCACTCAATATTTTACAAAGAAAACACGTGCAAATTCTATTACGGTGGGAAGGGGACCAGCATGAAAGAGTAAAAAGAAAACCGTAAACCACAGCGGGGCTTGCTGGCCGCAGACGTGAAGGCTGGCAGCTGCGCTCTGCTGAGACCTAACCCAGAAGTGTTGCCGCAGTTGTTCTGAGGGCGACAGAGGGAATGGAAGGCTGTGGGGTGTGGGAATGGGGGGATGAAGGTCAGGGAGGCGTCGGAAGCCGAGACCAGAAGCACCAGGCCCCCAGAGCCTACGCCATGGGCTGGCACAGGCCTCGCGGCGGGGGTGCACGGCTGGCGTGACGAGGTCAGGGCCGGCGAGGGGCGAGCGATGTGGGGACCCTGGCGTGCGCGGCGGGCACCAGTGGGGGCAGTAAGGAAAGACGCCCCGCAGTGTCCGCGCGCCCGCCATCCCGAACGGAAGGGGTGCCCAGTCCCCCGTCTGTGTCCACAACACCCCAGAGTGTGGGGGCCTCCGCGCCCACAGTGGCGGCCAGGCTTTGGGTAGGGGAGTGGCGACACTGCAGGCGGCAGAACGAGGACCCCCCCTTCCCTGGGCCGGGCGGGGGGCCGGGACGCGGCTGGCCCGACCCCAGCCCACCCCTGCCTCCACCTCCACCGCGTGTGCGCCCCCCCCAAAGGTAGCCCCTCACTCAACCTCCCGCACAGTCCCCAGTCCTGAGGAAGAGGAGGGACTAGTCCTTGTTAATTCATTTTATTGAATTTAAATATTTTTTGCAAAGTCATCCCGGGCGCCGCATCTGCGTGGCGGGGGTGGGGGGGCGGGGGGCGGAGCCACGCCGCGAGTCGCCGCAGGTAAACAGCCCCCCTCCCCGCGGCGGGAGCGGGGCCGCGGCCCCAGCTAGGGACACCGCCGCCCCCGCCGGAACGACGCGCCAGACCGGGCCGCGCTGCAGCCGAGCGGGGGCGGCGGGGCCCGGGGTGCACGCCCCTCCCCCACCTACAGCTGTGCCAGCTCCAGGAGCAGAGCGTGGCCCACCCCTGGTTCCCAACACCAGCGTGCGGGGACACGTGGGGACGGAGCTCCCGGCCAACCTAGGGTGGGTGTGTGGGGTGAAGTCATCCTTGACTGCTTTAAGCCATTGAAAAGGGGCGGCCGGCTCCCACAGCACCACCTGGGCTGTCTTCCTACGCATGCACACGCATAGAGGCGGTCACTCGTTCTAATCTGTGAGACCACATGGCAGAACCTGGCGACCAGACCGTCACCTGGGTTTACTCTGACATTTAGTGTAAGTACTCAACCAAAACGATACACGTAATTGCAGGTTTTCATGAAGAACTAAATGGGAAGTGAATTTGAACTGGACATGCACCAGTTAACGAGCTGTCCATCTTCATGGGAGATTATTTAGGGCTGAGTGAGTATTTAGAAGGGTCTCACTCTTTTTTTCATTTTTCATCTTCATAAATATAAGGTGATAAAGCTCGTTCACCTAAATAAAGAGATGGGAATAAAAGTTTTGCTGTAACAGTCACGCTTTTAAAATCCTTGCTTGTGTCAGAAGCCACCTGTTAATGTCAGATAAGCTGCTTCACCAGTGTGGCCCGCCCCCTGAGACAGAATTTGGGAAGAGTGTCCCTCCAGCCTGAGGACACACTGTCCCCCACTCCCCTGATCTGAAGACAAAGGACCAAGGGCTTGGCTCTGGGCTCTGCAGGATGGGGCCCCTGTCCAGGGTGTCATCAAGGATCTCTGTTCGCCACTGTGCTCTGGTCCCCACCTATGTCCCTCCCCAGGAGTGCGGACAGCATTTGAGGTGGCTGCTGCAATGGGGGTGGCCAGGCTGCAGGATTTGGGGTCCAGGCCTCAGCTCTGCCGGGGGCCCCTTCTGTCAAGCTCCACTGCCCCGTTAGGGAGGAGGAGAACTGCCCCACAGTCCCCAGAGCAAGTGGCACTGCGTGCATGCTCCTGTGGCAGCTCCACAACTGCTGGTGCCCACAGGCTCACTCCGAGCGACCGCATCGAGGCTACCGTGTTCCTCTACCAGGATCACCAATTAAAACATGTCGCAGAAAGTAGCTGGCCATTGACAGAGGAACGAAAACTATGCATCTAGGACACAGCCTCAAAACCAATGCAACAGGACTGTTACAGAGATCACTGTCGTCAGTTACAGGGTGCGAAGAAGATGGAAGTACAAGGAGAGGGAAGTTCTTCATGGATGGGTGACAACAGTACATCTGTCAACGTTCCCCGAGGTTATATACATTCAAAACAATCTCAACACTCCAGCTAGATTTCTTTTTCAGAATCTTGACCAAGTCCTTCTAAAATGTGTGTGGAAAGGGAAAGGCTGTGAATACCTAAGTCATTATTGAAGAGAGATGTATATAGTTTGTATACAGCAACGCCATGAGTTTGAAGGCCTGCCAAGGGACAGACCCATCCCAGAGGTGGTGAGGACACCTGGTGGCCTAGGAAAGGATGTGTCCTTAGTCAATGATGCCGGAAAACCAACTCGCTTTGTGGAGAAAAACAGCCACTTTCCTACCTCAATGCATGGTCTTCCCACTGAAAGTGAAGGTGCTCAATGAACGAATTATCTACAGACCGTTAAAAAATAAATGGTTTTTGACTACATCAAAACCAAAGATTTCTATTCGGCCCCCAAGGATAAACCCAACAGAGTACTCAGTCAAGGATTGACAGCTGGTTGATGAAGGGGCCATCCAAGAACTCCTGCAAATCAACCAGAGAAAGACCATTCTTGAGAGGTGTGAGGGTCTGAGCCACGGGGCACACAAACCCCCTGGGAGTCAGATGGCCCCTCGGAGCTGGGACGCCCCACTCCAACCTCGGGATAACAGACACCAGAGCACGGGTAATGTCGCGAGCTGGGACCGTCATGGGAACAAACCTCTTTCATGGAGGGAGTGTGGCCTAGCCCTCTGGAAAGCGAGGAAGCCCTCCCAGCAGCACCACGTGGGGACCCATCCTCAGGGGGGGCCTTAAGGGTGTCTCTGCTGGGTTATCTGGGGAAGAGACGGGTTATCTGGTGGGGTGTCTGGGCTCTCAGAGGTTTGTCTGGTTATCTGAGGGTG
>NW_017734737.1:0-3152 GCF_001890085.2 Hipposideros armiger
AAAAAAAGGCTTTTGATTATGTACTGAAGTGCAGAGAAGAAAAATTCAACATAAATGCATGATAATACCATTCAGCAAACTAACATTACAAAGGAACTTCCATTTCCTAAAATCTATAGCAAACAAACTTAAATGTGAAATGTTAGTAGCGTTCCCATTAATGAAAGGCACAAGACATAGCCGTATGCTACCAACTCTACTGTTCAAAACTGGACTGGAAAGCACAGCCAGAAGATAAGAATACAGAAATAAATAAAAGCTAGGCATATTTTTTTTAACATAGAAATTATTTGTTGTAACGAGGATCATCATTTTAGAAAATCCAAAGGAAAAGGCCACGAATTATTCGAATGAATAAGTTAACGTCAGAAAGCTGGCGTACGAACGATAGCGAAACCAAAAGCCTGGCTGTACAAAGCAGTCATTAGTAGAACATGTACATGTTTGTCATGAACCAGAATCAAAATGAATTTCGCTACACTGTGCAATATTAGACAAGATAAAAAAATCTGGGTCTCACAATTATGCAAGTCTGCCTCAACCCTGTAGAAGGTAGTTCTTTCAAACAGAAAGTTGCCAGAAGTAGTCTAAGTCGGACTATTGAAGAGAACCCACCATCCCTGCAGCGTTTCCTGCAGCTCGAAACCTGTCGTGGGGCATGTACCTTGCGCGGCAGCTCCTCGGTCTCACATCACGCGTGGGACACCGACCCATTTTCTGCAGGGGTTTAAGTTGAGAAATTGTCCGGAGCTTCCAGGGAGGTGATATTTACCAAGGAGCCTTTGGTTTAAAACCAAGAAGCATATGAGGACCTGGCTCCAAAGAGACAGGGCTTTGGGTGCCACCCGCAACCGAATAGAGGGGGCACCACAGCGTTCCACTCCCAGGGGACGCCGGGGCAGGGGGAGCACAATGTGTGGTACACTGACTTCCGTCTCTGGCGTCGGAGGGAGCTGAGGCGTCGTGTGACGAGGGTGGCATCCAGTTACCAGCGTCCAGTTACCGCAGGAAGGAATCCAGGCTTTGACGGGGTAAGATTAGAATATCGAGTAAGGTGTGAGGGTACCGGCATCCATCCCGGAAGACAGAAGGCCTCACAGGCCTGAGCCGCCCACCGTCAGCCACAGAGGGTTCCAGCCGGGGATCGCCCGATCTGCTGCCCTCTGAATTCTCCCTCTGGGAACTCAAAGAATTAATTAATAGCCTTGTACCAGGGGGGTAGGCTTCAAGCTAGCAGAGGGAGGATTCTGGGTCCCGTTGGGAGTCACAGAAGGACCTTATGTGAGTTCGGCGGGTGGACCTCCCCTCCCCCACGGCAGAGGCAGGCCCCGAGTGCGCCCCCTGCTGGCACCCTGGGAGACTCCAGGCAGGGGCGTCTACAAGTGGCATGCCCCACTTCTCCGTCCTGCCGTTCCAGGAAGTGCGGATGTTTGACCGGGGTGTCTTCTTCAGGCCAGGGTCCTCCTCTCCCCCATGGCCGAGGAGGTACCCACAGGGCCTGGGGCTGCCGTCAGCCCCGGGAGATGCTAGGCCGCGGTGGCCGGAAGGGGGCACACTTGACTTCTCCGTCTGGCCGCTCCTAGAGGTGCGCATATTTGACTACGATCTTGGCTTCAGGCCAGGCTCTACCAGGAGTCGATGAATGTCCCTATGTGCAATTCTGGGGGAAACCACCTCCCCAGAACAGTGGAGGCCCTACCGAGCCCGACTCTGTTGTCAGCCCGGGAAACACCCTGGCACGATAAGTAAGGCCCCGATACCCCCCCTCACTTTACCTGTGGTGGGGGTGGGGAGAGGGATGCATAAAAGCCTTGGTCTAAGGCCAAGCAATTCCGGTTAGCAGAGGGAGGAGTCCTATGGGGTGGCTTTGAGTTTTGTTCAGAACCTTGAGCAAGGACTGAGGGGAATGCCTCCTTTAGGACAAAGGGAGTCCCGCAGAGCATGACCCCCAACTGTAGGCCCTGGTGACCCCTCAGCAGGGCTGTCAGGGTAAGATGGCCCTCACTTTACCCTCAGTTCTCTCCTTGGTAAGGTTATCACACCATTTCATCCTCTTTCCTCCACGTCACCAAATAAGTTGACCTCATTTTCACACTTTATGTCTGCTGTCCCTGAACAGAGTCATCATGCCTCGGGGCCAGAAGAGTAAGCTTCGTGCCCGCGAGAAACGCCGCCAGGCCCGAGAAAAGCCCAAGGATCCAGCAGGTGCTCAAGCCACTCGACCAGAGGAAGAAGAGTCCCCTTCTTCCCCATCTTCTGATCTCGAGAATGTTCCGCCGAGTTCACCTGCCACTGAAATACCCAGCCATCCTCCAGTGCCTGGGGGTGTCCACTCTACCACCACTGCTGCAGCTGCTTCAAACGCAAGCCTTAATGAAGGTGCCAACAATCAAGTGGCAGAAAGGTCAGATGCCGCACAGGCACAGGCTACCACTGAGGAGTGGCCTAAAGGCCCCCTGGAAAAAAAGGTGGTCATGTTGGTGCACTACCTGCTGTACAAGTATCAAATGAAAGAGCCTGTTACCAAGACAGAGATGCTGAGAAATGTAATCCAAGTGTACAAGCCTCACTTCCATGATATCTTTAAGAGAGCCTCTGAGCACCTGGAGATGGTCTTCGGCCTTGACGTGAAGGAAGTGGATCCCAATAGGAGTACCTATGTCCTCGTCAACAAGCTCGACCTAACCTGTGATGCGCGAGATAACAGAGGTGTGCCCAACACCGGTGTGCTGTTGACTGTCCTGGGCGTGATCTTCACCAGCGGGAACCGCGCCACTGAAGAGCAAGTCTGGGAAGTGATGAATATGTTGGGGTTATATGCTGGAATAAATAATTTAATCTATGGAGACCCCAAGAAGCTCCTTACAGAAGATTTTGTGCAGCAAAAGTACCTGGAGTACCGCCAGGTGCCAGGCAGTGATCCTCCACGCTACGAGTTCCTGTGGGGCCCAAGAGCTTACGCTGAGACCACCAAGATGAAAGTGCTGGAGTTTGTGGCCAAGATCCACTATACCGAACTGACTGCCTTCCCAAACCTGTATGAGGAGGCTTTGAGAGATGAGGAGGAGAGAGCACGGGCCAGAGCAGCAGCCAGGGCTCATACTGCTGCCACCGCCAGTGCACGCGCCAAGGCCAAGACCAAGGCCAAGGCT
>NW_017734738.1:0-1281 GCF_001890085.2 Hipposideros armiger
ACCCCCACCCCAACGTCCCTTCCAGTATCAACTCAGCCTCAACCGTCCTGGTTCCCCAAACACACTGCGCTGCTCCTGCCCATGGTGCCTTTGCAGCAATGCCTGCCTGCAGCCTGGCTCCCCACCCCTACTCCACTAGACTTGCTTCTCCACCTCCTTTAAGACTGAGTTCAGGCACAGGGGCCCCAGTTGTCCTGGTCACCCTCCCCCCTCTTGCTGAGGGTATTGACCTGGGCTGGGCTCCTTCTGTGCTTGTCTTCACTGCACCCACCACATCCTGGCACTCCATCGAGGGTGGTATCATGTGTTCCCTTGTTTGTCCCCATTGCTGGCATCTGCAGAACTGCAATCAGTGGCCAGGGCAGCAGCAGGCCATGAAGCAGGGCACCAACTGCAAACCTGACTGGCACCTCAGCTCTATGTAGCTCCTCTCAACGGCACAACCGCGCCAGGGATATGGAAACACGTTCTCCACAGTCTAAGTAAGAAGCTGACTATGGGGCCTTTGAGCCCTCAGGCCTTGAGACCTTTTGAGCCTTGCCTTTGCTCTGGGCCCACTCCAAACTCTTTGGAGTGTACTTTTTCTCCTAATAATGCCACCATGAGCCTTGAGCTTTGAGCCTTGAGCCACTTTTCTTTGTACTCGGCCCACTCCTAGTTCTTTGGAGCGTACTATCTCTTGTAATAAACTTCTTTCACCACTTTAAAAAAATAAATAAAAGAAGCTGACTATGGGGAGAGGGAGGAACCTATTTCATGGCTTTGCCTCTGGACACATGTAGGAACATTCCCGATGAACTGTGTACCTCAGAGTCTGGGGGCGGGGAGCCCTTGGCGGCTCTGTCTCCTTTTCTTTCCTTCCCAAGCTCTGCCTTTTCTGCCTTCCTCTCTTTGGAGCCACACCTGCCCTCCTCCTCTTCCTGAGAAGACCATTCTTCTAAGTGGGTCACCGTGCTACAGGATGAGTTGGAGCCTTTTCAGCCGCCCCCAGGCTCGGGTGCTTAGCTGGTGGAAACAATTACTCTCCCCTCTTGCAGTGTTTCCATTGCTGCGTCCCCCAGCCTCCACAGCTCACCCCACAGGCACCCAGAGAGAACCAGAGAACCACTCAGATCCCATCGGAAAGTTGCTTGGGGATGGGGTGGTGGGGCTTCCTATCAGCAAGATTACAGTTTATAAAACATGAGAGTGAAAAACTTGATGGTTGAGTTGAGGGGACTTCATGGATCCTCTGCCAGGGCCTACTAAAGAATGAACCATTTTGCATAAAAAGAAAACTTT
>NW_017734738.1:4176-5360 GCF_001890085.2 Hipposideros armiger
ACTTTCAATACAACAGTACTCAGCATAGCCCGTGAACAAAAAGAGCTGAAGGCTCATTTGGTTGCTGAAATTAGAAGTGCACAATTTTTGGAAAGAAATCAGGTTCTCTAAGCACCAACAAAATTTGCATTTTAAGTGACGTGAGTTCTGGAAAGCAGGGACAGTACTTGGTGTATGGAAGTTACGTTGTTAATGCCCAACAGAGCAGTAGGCTAAGAAAGCAAACAGGCACTTTGCAGAAGAGGCAAGCTGAATGGCCAACACGTGACAAGATGTTCTCAACCTTAATTAGAGAAGTGCAGGTTTAAACAACAACGAGATACCAACTCACAGCTGTCAGATAAGCAGAATTGAAAAGACTGACAAACCATGTGGGTAAATAGAAACACATCCACAGCTGATGTGAGTATGAACTGGTACCACCACTTTGGAGAGAAAGTTGCAAAATAGCTACGGGGTTGAAGAGAAGCATATGCTTTCAGTCAGTCATTCCTCTCAAGGTCCGACACCCTAGAGAAAATCTTGTACATGGATTCTAGGGAATATGTATAAGGATGTTCACGGTAGCATTTGTTTATAACAACAAAAACTGAAACAGCCTAAAGGTCCATCAACAGAGGAATGGATAAACAGTGGCAGTTGTGATTAAATCTCCTTGCTTTTTTTTTTTTAACATTTTTTTGGGCGGGGAACAATATGGTTTTTGGGGGAGCAATGTGGTTTTTTTTTCGGGGAAAAATATGTTTTTTCCAGGGCCCATCAGCTCCAAGTCAAGTTGTTGTCCTCGAATCTTAGTTGTGGAGGGCACAGCTCAGCTCCAAGTCCAGTCACTGCTTTCAATCTAGTTGTGGGGGGCACATGCAGGAGCCCAACCGGCAACCCTGTTGCTCAGAGCACGCGCTCTAACCAACTGAGCCACCCGGCCGCCCTAAATCTTCTTGCTCTTGTATCATCCCTCCCCCAAGATATGAAAGACTATCATGTACTCCTACAGTCATTGAAACAAAATTTTATTATACTAATATATACATATTTACCATCTGAACCTTTTTTTTTTTTTAATTGAAGGATGGGAACAGTGCTGGGGAATTAGAGGAAGAGGAACAGACAAGTTGCTGTCCTTTTGTTCTTCAGTCTAGTTGTGGAGGAAGTTGCTTCACTGGCCCAAGTTGGCACCATCATTG
>NW_017734739.1:0-1133 GCF_001890085.2 Hipposideros armiger
GAGCTGGCTTGGGATGCCAGAGGGCCCCAGTTCGGATCCCACATATGAGGGCCAGTGACACTGCCCTCTGCAGCTAAGATGCTGAACAACAGCTCGACCTGGAGCTGGGTTCCTGTGAGTCGCCGGTGACGGCAGGTGGATTGCCATGGGCTACTGTGTGTAGCCAGCAGCCAGCGTGAGCGGCCGTCCAGAGGCCGGCAACTGATCTGCCTCACCCAGGAAGAGTGCAGTGATGGTGCCAACTTGGGCCAGTGAGGCGACGTCCTCCACAACTAGACTGAAGAACAAAGGGATAGCAACTTGTCTGTTCCCCTTCCCCCAATTCCCCAATAAAAATCTTTAAAAAAATAAAAAATAAAATAAAATAACTCTCAACAATCCCAGCCCGCTCCCACTCCTGGTCCTTTTTATTCTGCTCTATTTTTCCTATATCACCTATCAACCTCAAACATATTAAACAATTTGCTGTTTTTATTATTCTTATTGTTTATTATCATCTCTCCTCCTTCTTGAATGTAAGTTCCAAGAAGTCATATCACTGTTTCATTTACTTATTTAAGCCAAGATGGTAGAACAATGCCTGGCACATAGTAGGTGCTCAATAAGTGTTTCCTGAATGAGTGATATTCTCACTGGCACTTCAAATGCCATTTATTAAGCAATTGTACTGAGTGAAAACTGGATTCTGCACTTGTTCTTTCATAGGCATATATTCAGTTTCCTGGGTTTGGCACATATCCTTCCTTCCATCCTCTAATTCAAACTAGTTGGTTTTTTTCCTGATTATTTCTCCTCATTAAAACCATTTTCCTTTTCAGAGACACAATTCCGTAACTCTTCCACTGGCTTTCATTTGCTTTCCATCTCAAATGTCAATTTGTAAATCTTTCTTTAAAAAGATATTTTCCAGGCCGGCCGAACGGCGCATTGGTTAAGAACTGGCTTGGGACGCCAGAGGGCCCCGGTTCGGATCCCACATATGAGGGCCAGTGACACTGCCCTCTACAGCTAAGATACTGAACAACAGCTCAACCTGGAGCTGGGCTGCCATGAATCGCCGGCGACGGCGTAGGCTGCAGCCCCTGCTGGAGTGGGTTGCCATGGGCTACCGTGTGTAGCCAGCAGCCAGCATG
>NW_017734739.1:2493-3765 GCF_001890085.2 Hipposideros armiger
GAACAAAAGGACAGCAACTTGTCTGTTCCCCTTCCCCCAATTCCCCAGTGCTGTTCCCATCCCCCAATTCCCCAATAAAAATCTTTAAAAAAAAAGTTATTTGCCTTTGGGTTCCCCACTACTGAATTCTCTCATTTCCTCCTCCTCCCCATTCTACATAAACACACCCTGTATCTGCATCTGCCAAATATTTTTCTTCCTCCAAGAGTTCTATTATCCTATTAACTCAAAACATATCAATCAAACTGTATTTAGCAACTACTTTGGGCAAAATATTGGGCTAGGTTCTAGAAATATGGTCTCCAAGGGTCTCACAAGTCAATATGGACAGACAAGCCATGCATTAGCAATAGAAAGCAGTATATATGACAAAGACAAAATAACTAGCATACATGTTAAAAATTACTGAAATTAAGAATAGGAAGAGAGCACTGAAGGCTGGAATTGATTTGTGAAGTCTGTACAGTGAAGGGAAACCTTAGATTGGGCTTTGAAAAGGACAGCATTTAAATAAGTAAGGACATTTTTTAAAGGATTGGATGGTATAAACAAGACATGGAAAAAAGAATGTGATGGGCCTCTTTGAGAGACACTGTGTTTGGTTGGAGTGATGAAGGGCTTATGTCTCCACCATTTTAGATCTTGTGCCTAATGTAATGGTGGCTTATATTACTATGATGTACAGATGTAGATGTGAACTAAACCAACTCCATTTCTGTGTCCTGTATTTCATTTCATTTTTAAGTTTCATTCTGTGACCTTTGACCAACCTCAATGTCCTGAGTAAGCATATCAAAGCTTTCTGCTTGATGATTATCCATATTCCTTAAAACCTACCCATACATATTTTTGTTAGTAACAAAGAGCCAGAATGGCATGATAACGGAGATAAATACTAAACTGGTAATGGTATGGATTATAAACAAGACCATCAAGAGGTATGGCCCCTGGCACTACTTCATTCTTTGTCCCTTTGTCCTGTCAATCATTAGTACCCAAGTGATACCATAAAAAAGTACTGTAAAAGGGTTCTGGTAGTGGAGAATAATCCGTGTAGAATCGTTGGACTATCTGTTCTGCTCCAGCCCAATCTTCTCGTAAGTAAGTTACTCTATAATAAATTCTGTTATAGTCTATGGTGTTGCCTGCATCGTGTTTTGGTCTTAAGATACCTTCTCTCTGAGCAACAGCGGTTCGAGTCCAGCCCGAGCTGAGCAGCTGCTGAGCTGCCAACAGGTAGCAGGATGGCTCAGCTAAAAAAAAAAAAAAAAA
>NW_017734740.1:0-9854 GCF_001890085.2 Hipposideros armiger
GAATGAAGGGTGGGAAAAAGGTAAAGAGAGAGGCATCTGAAGTGGGAAGGAAAAAGGAAGGAAGAAAGAAAGTTAATATTTACTGAGTACTGCATAATTTCCTGTACATGAAATATCTTATTCAATCTTTCAAATAACTCTGGAATATTTAAGTCTGTAGAACACATTCTTTAAATGAAATTTTGCCTGAAAGCTCGTTTAACAAGACAGGTAACTCTTGAGTGAATAGCTCTAGATGGACAGTTGAGGAAGTTGGTACCCTTTTCATCTCCCTTAGGATAACACCCAGCACCATTTAAAAAGTATGTTATCTAACTTATATATTTTTAAAAGACTAAATCTTGGCAGTTTAGCTTTGGCCTTTAAACAACTGTGTAGTATTCTAACTCTTCAGAGAGTGCTAACACATACACCAAGTTTGATTCCATAGTTAACTTTTCCATGACTATACAAATTTTAAGATTCATCTTTAAGAATGGAATCAAAGACTATCCATACCTGCTAAATAAATTTCAAACACACACACTCAGTATACCAAAATATTTTATTTTGCAGAATTTTATGTGTAATTGTATTTCAACATGTAAAAATAGATGACTAGTGATAAGGCAAAACTTCAACTAGTCTCTTGCTAAATCAAAACACCCTTGATGTAAAATTACATGTTAAGTTCCTAATTATATAAAATTTACTAGGTGAGGCAGTTACTGGTTCAGTTATGAACCAGTCCCTCGCAGATGTACTCTGGGCCATTTTATGGTTTAAAAAAATGACAGACTAAAGTCAGATTCAGATGGCTGAAAGAGGCACATGCAAAGTTGAAAGTAGAAAATATAATCTGTACATATTACAGAAGGAACTGCCAATTAAAAGCATTAGAGTTGGAATTATCAAGGACATAGGGTATTAATTTGTCACTTTCATTTGTAGAAAAAAAATGAATGAAATCATTTACAATTATTTGTTTTACCATAGAAATATCCCCTTGGACCTCCATCTCATAATGGACATCATTATCCTGTAAGAGAAAATTGTCCCCTTGTGGAATGTAGGCATGAATACATTCACAGCAAAATGCAGGCAATTACAAATATGTGCTATATTTTCCCTTTTGATTTGCACTGATTTCTCTTTACAGCAGCAGGGCATGCTCTTAATGGGATTCTGGGACAAATTCCCTACCTACTCCCCACATCTAAAATCTCAGGCGTGAAATAATTTTTAACCAGGTAAAAGTTTTGATTGCATACTTAAAGATGAAACAAAATTCATATATTCATAGAGAAGGTAAATCTGTATTTTAAAGGTCCTATAAATGGCTAATATCAAACCAAGGAAAAACATGGCTATCTCAGAATAAATGGAAGGAGAAGTTTGGAACTAGAGCCTGCAAGAGATTCATGTGTTAATACTATAAATGATAAATCTTAGGAGCCACCATATGGCACACTTACACCTGTCATTGCAAGAACCTCTCACTTGCTTTCCTACACCTGTTTGGCCTTTTCTGAATCCCTTTTTTCTTCAAAATAGCTGTGAGCATCTTCTCAAAATGAAATTCTAATCGTATCATCCTACTCCTTAAATCCTTCATTGTGCTTGGGATGACTTACATGCTCCTTTTGCAGTACAAATGTTTCCTAGGTCTGCCTTTTCTAGATCCAAGGCCTTACACTTTCTGACCCTTTTGCCTTTATGTGCTTCTTCCCATTTTTTTGGTGGTCTACTCCTACTCAGCTCTCAGCTGAAGTACCACTTTCTCAGAAAGCTTTTCCTAACCTCTCAGACCTATGAGGGAGGGACAGGAAGTAAACACATATTCAGATGTTATTAATTACTATAAAGAAATGTAAAGAGTGATAATGGGGCTGTTATTTTGCATAGGATGATAAAAAATAAATGCCTTGGTGATCAAAGAGTATTTGAGCATAGACCTGAAGGGATCGGAAATGAGACTTACAGCTATTTGGTGAGAGAGCAGCCCAGGCAGACAGGGAAGCTGGCACAAGGGCCCTGGTGTAGGATAGACTTATTGTTTGAGAAAGAACAAGAAGGCNCTAATTATGTGTTGTTCCCAACATAGGAGATGATGAGTCCAGAATTGTAATTACCAGACATATGATGCTTTTCTGTTTTTTATTTAGCCAACTGTTTATTTATTAAACAAACATTTGTTTGCTAATAAATATTAACATGTAATTATTGTCATGGAAAGAGTCTGCTTAGTAAGTAGTAATTAAGGAAAGGAAGACTCAGACATAGTCTCTGCCTTCATAAAATTTACAGTCTAGTGAAAGGAACTGAGAGTAAACAATCACCTCAAATAATTTTTGTTACAGTTGGGATGAATGTTATGACAGAACAGCACAAGCACACTGACACAGAGAAATCAATTTTCAGCTTTGAATATCAAATTCAACATTTTTGAGCACCCAGTAAAACAATTGACTTGAATACTAGAATTTTGAGAGAATGAAACATTTTTTTTCTTGGAATTCTAATACTTTCACCTATCAAGACACCTACATATGAATCAGATCATAGTGTTTTACTGTAAGACATTCAGTATATGCAAAAAAGTTTGTAACATCAAGGCAGTTCCCATAAGACAGGAAGAAGTAGGGAGTGCTTCTCATGCTGTGGGGAAGGAACCAAGAGAATGTGAGGAAGAAGGATGCAAAGTAAAAAAGAACTCTGATTTGGATGTCCTTGTCCTTGGTAGTCCAGGGAGGTAGTTCAGGGAGGACACCTGAAGCACTGAGATAATTTAGGGGTACTCTAAGAGTCAGAGGCTTGTTCTGCATTCCTTAGGGGTTCTCTCTGCTTTATCTTCCTGAGTTGCCGCCTTTGTCCTTACACTGGCTTCCCTGAGGCTAGCAAAATGGCTGAAGCTGTTATAGCTCATATGCAGTCACCATGCCATCCAGATCAAGAAAAAAAAATATCTTTATAAAAGAAATCTCAGCAATTGTTCCAAGAGTCCTTCTGGTAAGATAGGCTTAAGTCATACATTTGAATCAATCAGCATAAAGACTTGTCACCAGGAAAGGAATAAAATATGTTCATCCCTTAGGTATTGTCACATCCTCCACAGGACTCCAGGAGAGGAGTCAGCTTCCCTGCAACAACTGAATCCCAAATGGAATTCAGACGCTATTAGAAAAAGAGAAATGGAGTCTGGAGACAAACACAAATGTCCACTTTAATTTACTCCTTAGACTACCCAGTGGGAATATAGTCTCTTTTTTCAACACATGGTTTAAAATATGCCCAAGCTTACATGGAATGAATGCACATGCCTCACCTCAAAAATCACAATGCAAAAATTGATCCAGTTACTGAATGCAAGTTCTAGGAGCTCAAGTAAGAACCCAAACCACATATAATCACACAGCTTATAGTCTACATTAACATGACTTGCATTTGACTATCTCCATTATTCCAGGAGGGTCTTGCCTGAAAGATACTTGTAAAATAGCCAATAACTTTTCATAACTTCCCCTCATTAGGGTATCTTAATAGATCACTCAGTTGTGATCATTAGACTATTTACTCTTCAAGACTTGCTTCAAAACTTTCCCCATGCTGGGTCCACCAATCCTAAACATTTATATAACAGACTTGCTCAATTCCCATGTGGCCCTCACGTTGAACTATTCCCAGATATAGTAAACCAGGGCCAAAATCCTGATAAATACTCTGCCTTTGACTTTGTCTGAAACACTATTAATATTTCATCAAGGTAATGGTTTCCTTTACTGTGGTAAGCAACATGTTTGACTTTGTTTTAGCATAGGTTATTTTGGGGGGCTCTTCACACAGTGAACAGTTGACCTTGGATGAGGTGCATTCCTTTCCATTGGGTCCAAATATAGTATCTCATGATTCATTTATTTATGGGTAAGTGCATACATCTGTATACAACACATATAATCATACAATGGCACAGAACATAAGAACTGAAATACAGACTCCCATTTGGAAAAGAGGAAACATCATATAAGGATGACTGGTCCATAGCAAATATGAGATCCATGATACGACAGGACTGCCTGACACGCATGTCTCTTAGTTTGCCCATCTACTCACCTTTGGTTTGGTTCTGTGGGAGGATGTTTCTCATCTACTGTCCTCCAGAGCAGTCTCTAAGATGGGCGCTGAGTATATCAGCCCTCTTCCTGTACTGCTTAGATGCTCATTTCCTATTAAGGACATTAGACATTACATTGAAGGCCTAAGAAATCACAAGCTTGGAGTTTATTTGGCAATAAATCCCCATTAAAAGTTTAGAGGCATCCAGGCTATGTGTTTCATAGCCAACAACCAAAGTCAGAGATTTCGATGAGTTGTAATCTTTAAGTCCAGTTGTAGCCATCTGTTTCTTTGGCGATGATCCTCCCTTTCCCTACTTTGCTCATTCCTCTAGTGTTGTGGTTCTCAAAGTGTGGTTCCTAGACCAGTGGCAGCATCATCTGAGAACTTGTCAGAAATGTCAATTCTTCGACCCCACCTTAGACCTACTCAGAAGCCCTGAAGGTGGGACTGAGTGATTTGTGGTGTAATAAGCCTTTGAGGTGATTCTGATGTATGTTACAGTTAGACCACAGAGTTAGTGACTGTCATTTTCAGGAACTGAAAATGATAAGCTGGGGCAAGAAAGTGCCATGAAAATCCTCTCTCTTTACAAGCTACATGTGAGTGGCTTCTTCTCAAGGGGAGTGATTAGGCCTTTCCTTTCTTATTAGTAGGAACTAATTAGCAGAGGCTTATATGGGGGAACAGGGAGCAATAGCATTCTGCTGAGCTGCTATCATATCCTGAATTGCGCCCCCCTTTGCTAACATTCGGACTTGCTTTGTGTGTCTTTCAGGGTTCCAGATACTAGGTAGGCTCTCAGGCAACTGAACAGAAATCAAAGGTAGTGTTTCTTTAAGCAAGGTCCTACTTCCTTTCCTCTGCTTTCAGATGCTAGTAAAAACTGTTATCTCTTTCATGTAGGAATTTATTGAAGGACATCACTAGTAGCCAACACACTGTAACATCCTAATAACTGCTACCTTCCAACCACTGAATAGAGGTGTCCCAATGGCCTCCCCCCAACTTCCTTGGCTCAGCTACAACCACATTTTTAACGAGTCTCTTAATGTTAACCCCGTTCACTGTTGCGATTTCTGTATTAAGTGTCTTAGTTTCAAACAACTAAGGGGGGATGGAAATTGTAAAGAAAACGAGAGTTTATTGGAATAAAATGAGACCCCCACAGACTCAGCTGGGGGCTAGAGAAGAAGACAGAGAGAATGGTCAGGAACCAAGGGACCTAGAGATGAATTACTGGAACAGCCATGGTCACACTGCAGAATAGCTCAGATCAGGTTGCCACCGCCAGCATTGCTGGTTCTGTATCATGGCTGCTGAATGACCTGACATCCAACTATCATAACACGTTCTTATATCAGACACCCAGAGTTCAAGTGCTGGACTGAGCTTCTCATGGCTCAACTTAGATCACGTGCTCATCCTTGACTAATATAAGAACATAGAAGAGGATCTAGGCCCTTTCATCTTCCAAAATGGTTGGCAGACACCAGAGATTATAAAGTAATGAAAATAATATTGCAGAGGAGAATTAATACTGGGAGATCGAAATAACTGACACATATGCACTATTTGTATCCTTCGTTTCTGTTGATCAATACATCATTAATAGTATCTACTGTCAATAAATATTTTTTTACTGTTTAAAAAATTTTCAAGATCAGGATTGCATATTCATAGTTCTATTGCAATACTTTGGCATTGAAGCCAGATATAGCAATGACTGATTTATAGAAAAATCTAAGCAATTAGAAAGACCAAATGATCAGAAATTTTTCTGAATTTTATTTATAGAAAAGAAAATCTANCTATTTCTTTAAAAAATGCCATTTGGGATTTTGATGGGGATTGCATTAAATTGGTATATTGCTTGGGTAATATGGCCATTTTAATTATGTTGATTCCTCCTATCATGAACACTGAATATCTATCCATTTCTTTGTGTCTTCTTCAATTTCTTTTAATAATGTCTTCTAGTTTTCAGTGTATGGGTCCTTCACATTCTTTGTTAAGTTTATTCCTAGGTATTTTATCCTTTTTGTTGTAATGGCCAAAAGAACTGTTTTCATTTCTGTTTTGCTGAAATTTCATTGTTAGTATAAAGGAAAACAATAGATTATTGTACATTGATTTTGTATCCTGCAACTTTACTGTATTTATTTATTTATTGTTTCTAACAGGTTTTGGTTGGAGTCTTTGAGGTTTTCTATATAAAGAATCATGTCACCTGCAAATCAGTTTAACTTCTTCATTTCCAATTTAGATGCCTTTTATTTCTTTCTCTTGCCTGATTGCTCTGGCTAGGACTTTCAATACTATGTTGCATAACAGTGGTGACAGGGGGCATCCCTGTCTTGTCCCTGATCTTAGAGGAAAAGCTTTCAGTTTGTCACCATTAAATATGATATTAGCTGAGGGTTTGTCATATATGGCCTTTATTATGTTGAGGTGCTTTCCTTCTATACCCATTTTATAAGTGTTTTCATCATAAATGTATGTTATATCTTGTCAAATATTTTTTCTCCATCTATTGATATAATATAATCATATGATTTTTACCTTTTATTTTGTTTATGTGGTGTATTGCATTGATCGATTTGTGTATATTTCTTGAGACTTTTCATTTTCTTTATAAGCTGCCTTGTTACATTGGTTATTCATAATAATTGATGGCTTATTTCTCTTTCTGGGCATCTGCAGAAATGAATTCTGCAGCAGGTCAATAGGAATGGGACTTTCTTTTGTTTTTCAGTAGGTAGCACTGGAGAGTTTTATTTTCTCTTGCCCTGTTCCAGCTTCTTGTGGTGGAAGATTCCCTGGGGAGGTGGGTGTCTCCCCTGTGACCAGGTTGCCTTGGTCTCTGGGCACCACACATTTTTTTTTCTTTTATCTATTTATTCATTAACAGACACTTAAGTTGTTTCCATATCTTGGTTACTGTGAATAACATTGCAATAAACATGGAAGAGTAGATGTGTCTACCAGACACTGATTTCCTTTCCTTTCTATATATCCAGAAGTGAGATTGCTGGATCATATGTTAGTTTTACTTTTAATTATTTGAGGAACTTTCATATCATTTTTTTATAATGGCTGTATCAATTTACATCCCCACAAGCAGTGTATAAAGGTGCTCTTTTACCCACTACCTCATTACCACTTGCCATCTTACCAGGTGTGAGGTGATATCTCATTGTCTTTTGATTTGCATTTCCTTGATGATTAGTGATGTTGAGCACTTTTTCATGTATCCATTGGCCATTTGTATGTCTTCACTGGAAAAATGTCTCTTTAGTTCCTTTGTCCATTTTTAAATCCGGTTATTTGTGGGGATTTTTGTTATTGAGTTGTATGAGTTCTTTATATGTTTTTAATATTATCCCCTTACAGATATATGATTTGCAAATATTTTCTCCATTCTGTAGGTTGCCTATCCATTTTGTTGATGGTTTTCCTTTGTTGTGCAGAAGCTTTTAGTTTGATGTTGTTCCACTTGTTTGTTTTTAATTTTGTTGCCTGTGCTTTTGGTGTCATATCCAAAAAAAGTATTGCCAAGGCCTATGTCTTCTTCATAGAGCTTTAAAATTTAGATATTACATTTCAAGTTAATTTTTGTGGATAGTGTAAGATAAGGGTCGAATTTCTTTTGTATTTGAGTATCTATAATAGTTTTATCAATGTCACTTATTGAAGAGACTATTCTTTCCCCCACTGTGTGTTTTTGGAACCTTTGTCAAACATTAGTGACTGCATATGTTGTTCCACTGGTCTATATGTTTGATTTATGTCAGGATCATGCTGTTTTGATAATGATAGCTTTGTAATGTAGTTTGAAATCAAGAAATTGATGCCTCCACATTTGTCATTTTTAATGTTATTTTAAAGGATTCAGTCTCCTTTTTTGACTAGAAACTGTAGCATGGATACTACAGAAGCAGTTGTGTGTTCTGGGTAAGTTGTACATCATCTCTTGATATTCTGGTCAGAGCTGATCTCCATGCACCTTCAGACAACAATACAAATTCTCTGAAACAATGTGATAATGTCAGCCTTTGTTTAATCACTTTACAATTAGGGAACAGGTAGTCAAAAGTAAGCATAGCTATTGATTAGTTCTTGAACTACTTTGCAGAGAGTAGCTGTGACTACCAGGAACAAGGAAAGCAGTAAAGTCCTGGAGAAGGTTTCACATTTGATTCAATAGATTTCTAACTGTAGGAAAGTCAGACTCTTGTAAACAAATGTCTGTTTTAATATGTAAACATATTCATGCCCAGATATAGTATGACTGCTATGGTCCTGCTTCTCAATGATGCTATTTTTTTTTTCTGGTAACACTGAGCACCCTAGATGTGTGACCTTCACTGCTACTCTTATTTTTTTGTACCTCCCTCAATTCCCCTCCTCCTTCCTTCTATTTTTCTTTCCTTTCCTTTACTCTCAACTTGTCCCTTACTAATTATGTGTTGTTCCCAACATAGGAGATGATNCCATTTAATGCATTTTTATCAACAATGTACAGTGCCTTACACAGATGAAAAAACTAAACCCATTTAAGAGTAGAATTATCTGTGGGAATTATATGCAGCTGGTGGGGGTTAGTAAGGAAATATTGGATGTGGAAGTATAGATGTGGAAACGTGTCTCAGCCATCATTGCAGATTTTAAAAGCCAGTCAGCAGAATAGAAAGAAGCTCAATTCTTTGGGATTTCTTATTTGATACTGAATCCTTTTTTAATGTTCAATTCCATACCACTGTATTTCAGGATGACATTATTGAAAATGTCTTACTTATCCTCTTGACCAGCAGTTCTCAACCTGTGGGTTGCAACCCCTTTGGGGATCGAATGACCCTATCACAGGGGTCGCCTAAGACCATTGGAAGACAAAAAGATATTTACATTACGATTCATAACAGTAGCAAAATTACAGTTATAGACTAGCAATGAAAATAATTTTATGGTTGGGGGTCACCACAACATGAGGAAGTGTATTAAGGGGTCACGGCATTAGGAAGGTTGAGAACCGCTGCTCTAGACTGTCTTAAGGCACCATTCGTGTACAGTGTTGGCATTCTTTATTTGTTCTGTTATGTCTGGGATTTAGTCATCAGCCATCATTGTGTATTTAAATAACAACAAAGTTTTAAATTTGACAGGAATATATGAAGTAATTGAGAAGCAAGTAAAAATGGTTTCTGGGCATTATTTAGGCAGTTATAATAAAAAATATCTCTTAAAATTATAGTCATACACACAAAGAAGGAATGATTATCTCTGTATTTTTTCATTAAATTTATTGGGGTGACATTGGTGAGTAAAATTATGTAGGTTTCAAGTGTACATTTCTATAATACATCATCTATATATCACACTGTGTGCTCACCACCCAGAATCAGCTCTCCTTTCATCACCATGTATTTGACCCCTTTTATCCCCCTCTAACTTCCCCCTCCCCCGTACCCTCTGGTAACCACTAAACTGTTCTCTATGAGTTTTTGTTTGTTTGTCTTGTTCATTTGTTGCTGTCAGTTTTATATTCCACATATGAGTAAAGTCACATGGTTCTCAATTTTTTCTGCCTGACATACTTCACTTAGCATGATAATCTCAAGATACATCCTTGTTGCAAATGGAAGTATTTCATCTTTTCTTATGGCAGAGTAGTATTCCAGTGTATATATGTACCACTTCTTCTTTGTCAGTCATCTATCGATGGACACTTTGGTTGCTTCCATGTCTTGGCCACTGTGAATAAT
>NW_017731699.1:0-44121 GCF_001890085.2 Hipposideros armiger
GTCACTTCGAGGGGTAAAAAGTATAACTATTGCACTGTGTTGTACAGCTGAAACTAATTCTAAAAAATGTGTATTTCATAATAAAAAATAATTTAATAAAAAAAAAATAAAAATAAAAAAAAGAAACACAATACCAACTATTGGTCATGATGGGAGGCAACTACTGGAAAAGAGTCTGGCAGATTCTTTCAAAGTTAAATATACACTTACCATATGATCCAGCAATCCCGCTCTACAATAGGTATGCATGATACCCAACAGAAATGAAAATTTATGGTCCCACAGAAATCTATAGGCAAATGTTTATAGCAGCTTTATTCATAATCTCCAAAGCTAGAAACATATCCATTAGTAAATAAACTGTTATATCCATACAATGGAACACTATACAGCATTAAAAAAAGAATAACTATTAAATATATGGATGAACCTCAAATGAATTATGCCCCGTAAAAGAATCCAGCATTCCTAACTGAAGAGACAGAAAACGGATCAGTAGTTACCAGGGCCTGGCAGCAGGGGGGAGGCATGACCATAAATGGTAAAATGGTATTTTCTAGAATAAAATTCTTCTGTATCTTGATTGTGCTGGTAGTTACTAGACTGTATTCATTGTCAAAACTCACATAAGTATAAACTAAAATGGGTAAATTTTACTCTATGTAGTGATAGCTCAGCAAGCCTCACTTTAAAAATACTATCAATTAATTTACAATGATTTTATTCAAACAAGCTAGGTCAAAGTTTCCCAAAGTACAGAACTACCATTTCCCAAGGCACCTTAAACAAGTAGTCTTGATAAACAACATAAACAATGGTCTCCACACTAAACCAGATGAATCACACACAGTCCTGTGAGTGGTGCTCGGAACCCTCATTAAAAAAAATAAATAAATACACTATGTGATTCTGATACGAGCTGAAGTTTGAAATATACTTGGCCAGAGCATAAGACACTTTGTTTTTATTTTATTAAATGTGAACTGAAGTGTCCTGGCTAGAAAAATAGGTTGGAGGTATTACAAATCACAATCAAGTCTGACAGTAAAATTACAAACTAATGGTATCTATTTAACATTATATATTAAATAGCAGTGTCTTTAAATGTATTACTTCTAAAAAAGTACATTAATATCTCACTCTTCACACACAAAAATGAATGAAATACTTAAATATAAGCACGTAAAATTATAGAAGTCCAGAAGAAAAACGGGAATTTTTGTTTTGTAGTAACACAGACATGGGGAAGGCTTTTTAAAAAGGAACAAAGTCTAATAACCATAAAGATAAAAAGAAATCCTAAAAATGACTACTTTAAGGTTAAATACAAAAAATAAAAACTAAAGACAACATAGAAATCCATCTTTACAACACATATAACAAAAGAAATGAATTCTTTTGAATTTACAAAGGTCTTACTTAGACCAACAAACCAATTAAATATTATGGGCGAAGTAGCTACTCAGAAAACGAAATAGAAATGACTTCCAACCACCTTCCTTTAGTTTCTCTTTCTCCCCCTCTCCAGCCCCATTCTTTACCCATCTGAGGAGTGACAAGGAATTTCCCACATCCACCTTCCCATCACTGTAGGTCTCAAGTGTGTCTGTGTGGATTACACCAAGGCTTCCAGAAAGGACAATTCAGAGTTGTTGTTTTGTTTCCATTTATAGCAACAAACTGGATTCGATTCTCAAACAGACAGTTTTAGTAATTAATTTTTGGTCTTATGAGGATCCATATTCATTCTTCCTATTTCGTTCCTTAATTCTGGTCTTATTAATTCCCCCCACCCCTTCGTTTCAACCATGTCATTAATTGCAGCAGCAAAACTCCAGAGAAGGACTGCTCCTACAAAGGAGACGTGGTATAGATAAGGCTAGGATCTGTGATGAATTTGTGTTTCACTGAGATTCTCAAAATGGAAAAATCATTATTCCCAAGGAACAGTCCTACCCCAAAGCCTCCAGTTCTTTCAGAAACCTTAACGTTAGTTCAACATTAGACAATTAAGAAAAATGATATGCTGTTGGGGAAACCTTGCATTTTATTAAATTCCATTTACAACCCCTCCCCCAAAACAATGTATTACTTGATTTTGCTCACCTCCTCTCCTGAAAGGTAATATGCTGCGAGGAGGCCTCCAATAAATCGAATGTTGACTTCAAACACAGACACCTCTGAATTCTGTGAAAACATATGGAAAATATTCACATATACATGAGGTTTTACAGTTTAAGAATGTTTTCAATACTTCATATTTCTCCCGAACACCCTGGAGAGAATGTTCTTCCACATTCTAAGTCTTTCTCATGCAACTGCAATCTCACCTCCCATTTGTAAAATGTTACTGAATCGCCTCCATTCATTACTATCACCACAGCTTCCTAATTGCCAAAAACAATGGGCCATTTTCATGGACCTTACATATTGTGAAATTATCTAGTTATCTGATACTGTTAACTATTCTCTCCATGAAAGCCTCTACTCCTGAATTCTGGAATTAGCACTCTCTCTGCTGGTTCTTTTCTTTGTTCTAATCACTACAGTATAATGTCCATTTTTACTTGTTTCTCTCCTCATTAATTTAAAATTTTTTGTTAGTATATATAACTTAATAAACATTAGACGTGGCACCAAAAATAATGGTAGGATGATGGATTATTTCATTAATAATGTTGAGAAAACTGACTCCTAATTAAAAAATTAATTTGGATACTCATTTCATATCTATATCTATATATCTCAAAATGATTTAAAATACAGAAAAAAATCACAACAAAAAAGTACAAAATGTAACAATATATAAACTTCCTTGAGAAAGCAGGTACTTTGTAAACATAAAATAAATAGTATTGATAACAAGTGATAATAGAAAGACATGAATTTCCCCAAAATGCAAATTACCTATATGAAAAAAAATTATGAACAAAATTAAAAGGCAAACAACAAACAAAAGGAAATTTGGCATAAATATAGCAATATTAATAACCTTACTACACAGAGTCTGTATGTTTGTATTTAGATATGGACACAGATACTGCTGAGAAAAATTCTAATACATGGAAAGAAAGAATCCATAGAATATACACAATTGACCAATATAAAATTAACATTTATAATTAATGTTTTAATAAAAGTTAAAAGGGAATATATATTACCTTGAAGTCTTTCCAACCTTCAAAAGCAGAACACATCATTTGCTAACAAAAATATATTTCTCCAATATAGAATTTTTACAATTCAGTGTAATTTCTTAATAACTAACTGTCATCACACACCATCCTCAAAAGTGAAGTGCTTTATATAACTTCATATATTCCCAACATAGAGCATGATGCAGTAGACAGTCACTAAACATAGAGAGCAAGGGAAAGAGGAAGGCCTCTATCACCAGAACAATAATCTTCTAGCCAGTGTCCCTGATTTCATCTTTACCTTCATCCCGACACTCTACGTGTTCAGCATCCTATGGCTAGAACGAGCCTTTTAAATCTTAGGTCAGCTTAGGCTACTACTCTGTGCAAATCCTTACAACGACTTCTGGCTATACTCAGGGTAAAATGACTGATAAGACCCAACATAGTCAGATTCCCCACAACCTCTCTGATGTCATCTCCAACCAGTATTCCTTTGGCTCACTTTATTATTACCAAATGGGTCTACTTGCTGTTCCAGAATTGCCAAATTCATTCCTGTGTCAATCTTGACATTGTACTTTACTTGAAGGTCTCTGAACAAATGTCACCTCATCAGAAAGTTTTTCTGATCACATGATATGAAACAGTGAAATAATCCCTCATCACTAATATCCCTTCCCCTGCATTACCTCCCTGAGTAGCAGTTATCATCTGATTATAATTCTTTATTTGTAAAATTCATATATTCCCTTACAAGAGACAGAGTTTAGAGGGAGAGTAGGGAGAGAATGGGAGCTAGGCATCATTCAGAGGAGGAATGAATGAGAATCTTCCAAAATTGATGAAAACATAAATCCTCAGGCTGATGAAACATTAAGAGTCCTTTAAAGAATAATTGACACATGGTAATGAAATTACAAAACAAAGCAAAAAATAAACTATTAAAACAAAAGGGGAAAAAGAGATTATCTTTGAAAAATTAGACTGGTAGCAGACTTTTCAATAGCACAACATAAATAGGAAGACAATGAAACTGTACTTTTAAAAAGTTAAGAGAAAAATCACCATCAACCTCTAATTTTATATTCAGCTATGCTATCTATTAGGAAAGAGCCTTATGGTTTCCCTTGTGTCTCCTCTCAGAAATGTCGCCATAACGAAGAGTCCGTCAACAGCCACCCCCTGCAAAACAGCGATCCCCCACACCACTACTTCCTCCAACCCTACTTACTCTTCTTTATTGTTCTCCCCAGCACTTATCATCAACTAACATACTATACACAACTTGGAATATTCATTTTCTTTGTGAAAAATGATGTAAATGGAGCCATTTCAAAATGGAGTTAGAGCCACCATCCCAGAGAAACTGCCTTGCACGTCGTGCTCCTCAAACCTTCGGAATGTTTGAACTGGGTAAAAATAACCTCTGGACTGGGCCAAAGCAACATTATCTTACAACTGTTTGTAAAGCTGACAGGAAAGCAAACAGCCTGACTGTAAGGACTAAAAATTAAGGACATTCTTTGGAATTAGCACCACCAAGTGCATAGCTAGAGAATAACTTATTAGCACCAACAGAAATTCCTTCCTTCAAATCATGTCATTATTTCCCTTCCCTTTTTCCTAAAAACTTCTTGCTTCACCTCCTAATCAGTACATAATTTGGGTTTCTGCCTGAATCTCTGCCCTCGGACTGCCATTCTTTTCTAACTCAAATATTAACACTTATTGCCTCTCACGTTTGGCTTTTTATTTTTAAGTTAACTGTTTTTCTCCCAAAACTAGAGTATAAACTCAAGAAAGAGATAAGGCTGTTTTGTTCATCACTGTAACCACGGAGTCTAGAACAGTGTCTGTCACAGAGGAGGCATTCCATAAACTATTCATTTCTTTATTTGAAAGTTTCAAATACAAGTTGGGACCAACTAGACAATAATTATACATAAGACAAGAGCGAGATGAGCTAAGTTAAAGCGTTCTAAGATCATGTTCTTCAGAAGGAGGATAATAAAACTGATAAATTTTAAACTTTGATAAGAATACATATAAAATTTTAAGGGTAACCCCAAAATGAATGGACATGGAAAGTAAACTAGTAAAGGGAAAAAAATGAAGCAATTTAATCCAAAATAAAGACAGAAAATAAATGCAAATGAAAAGTATAGTAATAATATAGGTAGTTAAACAAAAGATGGAAGCCCCAAGTCCAAATATATGTTATAATAAATGCAAATACTTCAAAGTTAACAGTTAAAACACTCCAAGCACGATAAAAATAACAAAAATCCAAATACTACCATATGTATAACAAACAGCTAAAACATATGACACAGTAGGGGTAAAAGTAAAGGGATACAACTGTGCTGATTGTTAAGCTCTCTTTTCTCAGGTTCAAATCCATCCTTCTGCACCCTACTCTGGTACACTGCAATTGGAACTCTGCAAATGCATTTCTCATTTGCCAGCTGGCTGCCTCGCAGGCCAGGCAAATAGGTTTATTAAGACAATACAAGACTAGAGGAAGGAGAAGGGACTTAGTCCTTCCAATTTACCTCTAGTTTCTGACAGCACCAAACCAGCCATGGCTCTTCACCCTCGCAATGGCAGGTGGTTCCAGGTTCGTTCTCCTGCCACACATACTCATACACATTCTCCAAATCAACTTCACCGTGGCCCTTCGTGATACCAGCACTGGCTAGGTAGCCCCTCCTCAGAGGTCTGAGTCCCAGCTCTGAGAGCCCTTCTCAGAGCTCCTAAGGTACCAGAAACAGACTCCCAGGCTACTAAATTTTAACTGTCCCAATCTCTTCACACTGTTCTCACACGCCCAGGAGTGATAGCTGTTTACTGTAGTTACTACCACTTATGATATCGCGATGTTTTTGCCTTTTCAGTTCCCCATTATTTGGTTAACGATTCAAAACATTAAATCCTCTAATTAAAATAAACGGTATAGTTCTAGTCCTGATAGAGCCAACTGATACAATGATATACTACAAATTATTAGGCATAATAAAGCTGCCACATTAGTGAACAGGAGTATTTGAGATTGTATAGATGCCAATTCTCTCCAAATTAATTTATAAATTGAATGCAATCTTCATCAAAATTTCAACAATATTCCAGAGCTTAAAAGAACAAAGAGCTGAGAATTAAGATAATTTCCTAGTAGAACATGATGGGATATCAAGATTCAAATATAGATATCAGGCTTCTTATAAAAATATTGTAGTTAAGTCAGTTTAAAAATAATGTAGGGATAGGGCCAGTTGAGTGGCTCAGTTGGTTAAGAGCTCACTCAAGAGTGTGAGCTCTGAGCAACAGGGTCACCAGTTCGATTCTCAGCCCGAGCTGAGCTGCCGCTGAGCTGCCAACAGGTGGCAGGCTGGCCCAGCTAAAAACAAACAAAAATAATGCAGGGATAAAGAAAAAAAAAGCCAATAGAAAAGCATGGACTAATATGACTAATGTAGCATGTATAAATAGTGGGGAAATAAATGTGCTAGGATTGATAATGCCTATCTCACTCTACATAAAAAAATCAATTCCACATGGATTAAAAACCTAAATGCAAAAGCAAACATTTAGAATTAAATATAGTAATATATTCATGACTTTGGGGGAGGGCCTTCTGAAGATACAGGAAGTAAAACGTCTAAGTGCTACACAGCCAAAAAGGAAAAAAAGACTCAGCCTCCCTGTACAAAAAGGTTGAGCCACATAATGAAGATCTACTCAACAGTAATAGCACACAAGCAAAAATGGGGTAACCAACTCCCCAGAAGTGTTCTTAAAGAACAGTCACCTCTCTTTCCTGTCGCCCTTCCTCTGGTCTGCAACTGGAAGGTTTATCCACCTTACCCTGGGGAACCATCCTGTACCATGAGGCTGAGGCTACACACTGAAGGTGACAGAGCAACAAGACAAAGGACCCTACGCATTCAAGTGATCAAGCAGCTACCCACACCTGCCCTCAACTGTTTTTCTCTGCACTTCATTTTGATGAAAGAGAAATAAATAGCTATCTTGTTTAAGCTCTTTTATATTAAGTTTTCTGTCACTCAGAGCCAAACCTAAACCTGACAGTAAAAATTGGTCTATCTGAAATGTGTCTGAAATGTTAGAATAATATAAAAGAAAGTAATCAGTTGTTATCTAGTTAGCATCAGGAAAGACATCAGAGAAGAAGTAATTATGGATTTAAATCACAATTTGAATGCTGCAGAGGCTGCCAAAGAGTAAAACACGGAGAGAAGTGGCTTCTGACTGCAGTCAGGGGAACAGAAAGCACAAATATCATGAAAGATGATATGAACATGGCAAAAGAGTCCACACATCTTCTAGGTGAAGACTGGTAACAATGAAAATAATTGCTACCGTTTACTGAGCTCTTTATATGTACCAGATTACCTCAAATGATCCTCACAATATTGCAATGGGATAGCAATTTCATGACAGGTTGAGAAAGAATAAGGAACTTCCCCAAGGCACACAGCTAGAATGTAGCTGTGCTGGGCTTCAAACCTAAGCAGCGCCACTTAACAACTGTGCCAAAGTGCTGGAAAGACAGGCACAGGCCTGATTAGGAAGGCTCATCAAAGCTCTGCCAAATCACTAAATCTTTAAATAATAAAATAAAATAAAAATAATAAAGCACTTATTATTTATAAAATAGTTTATGCTTTACTGATATTTCTAGTTCAATGTGTTTTTCCCCCTAACTATTATCTTAACACATTGCTTCAAATGATAAGGGCAAGGAAAGTAAAAGGAAGATAGTGAGAAAGTGTGTGCATTTTATGCAAATATTAAGTAACAACTAATAATCCTAAAAGAAGAAATGGAATTTGGGAATTCCTTAAACTACTGGTATAATGCGCACATCTATTCTGGTTAGACACTGTGTCTTTTCATACTCAGTCAAAGAAATGATCAGTTGTATACTCACCACACTGAAATCAAGGTTGTCTTTAATCCATTTTTGCCCATCTCGGAATTCATCATGAAGTCCCATGATATAAAGGGTATCCAAAGCATCTACTATGGTAGCACCCATTTGTGAACTTCCTATATTTGGAGGGGAAAAATTGTCATTAAAAAGATGCCCTTCATATAAGGTCTGTTATGACCTTATATGTTTATATATAAAAAGTAAATCAAAGTAGGAATATGAGAACTAAAAAGAATATCCAACATGGTTTACTTTTCCATAAGAATAGATAATATACATTGTTTAATATATTTTCATAAAGATGACACATTGACAACTAATAGGAAGACAAAGGAAGACTAAAATTATAACCCTCCTTAATTTTCTTCCTCATCAGAATATGAAATATCTATGTACTTAACTGAGATAGGTTTAAAAAAAAGGATTAATTTAAGAAATGGGAAAGCTGGTTGAAGACAACAAGCTGTCATAAGACAACCATGCTTTTCTAGTGCAAATTCATAGAAAGGGCAAAAAGTATATTTAAAAATAATAATAAAAGTACAACTAGGCTAGATAACCATATGGAACAGACTTTAATAATACTCAGTAATCAAAAAGCAGGTTGATCGTACTGAAAAAGGAAGCCATAAAACAAAAGATGAGTAGAGAAAATCAAAACAATAAGATCTACCATCTTGAAGACAGAGAAAATCTCGATCTTATAGGAAATGTTTCAGTGAGGAAGGAACTAATTCCTCAAAGTTAGCTGATACCAAAACTAGATACTGTCAACACATAACAAGAAAATAGGCCAATCTTACTAATGATGTAACTGTAAAAATCCTGCATAAAATAATAGCAAACAAACCTAGTAATGTAGTAAAAGAATAAATAACAGGAAACAAGTGGGTCCTCCTCAACCCCAGGGATGCAATTATTATTTCTCTCTTCTGAGAATGAAAATCACCCACACAGCTTACTATCTACATTAACATGACTAGACTATTAGACTGTCTTCATCAAGAGTTGATTGTTCTAGGAGTCTCTTGCTCAGCATGATAAAAATTGCAAGATAATTTTATTGTTCATTTTAGGAACTTCCTCAAAGACTCATCAAGTCTTCAACAGAAAGCATCAAATGATGTCTTAGACCCCAAAACTCAGAACTCTTTGCCTCCAAATTCTCTGCTTAAAAATCCTAAACTATTATATCATGATCCTTATCCAATCATAACCAAACATCCTCCAACTGAAAAGCCCATCTTACACCAGATTTTAAATCTCAATAAATATCTCAATTTTTCCTTCCCCGTCTGACAGGCTACTAAAGCTCTGGGGAGGTAGTGGTCTACCTTACCACAGCAAGCATTAAACTCAGCTTTGTCTTACCAACAAGCTATCTTGGTGATATATTAGGAGTTAGCATTCAACATTACTTTTCTTTCTTTTCTTTCCTTCATTCTTCCATTCCTTTCTCTACTGGATAAATAGTGTTTTCTTCTGATGATTTAAAACTATACAAACTTGTTCTTATAATGGTTGTCCTTAACTTACATCACATTTTCTTGTTCCTGTGCTCCTAATAATTTCGTCAATTTATCGATATGTATATCTTCCCACTAACAAGTACTCTAGCACACTCTGATAAATTCTTTGGTGTTCTCCTCACTCAGTTCTTTTCATGTTGATATTAACTAAAATGTTTGTTCTGGGTTATTACAGACATACTTTCCTTTTACTTTTCTTTTTCCTCAGCTTTTTTAAGGTAACAAAAACTTTATCAAGCCATTGAAACACCTACATAGCCCCATGTCTTGCATAATCACTTAAATATGTATCTTATTATTTTAGTATTTTATACAAAATATTTATCATGTTTATTTTAAATCCTTAAGAGTACCTGTTTTTATTCTCATTTCAATGTTTATAGGTAGTTATGCTCCTCAGTTCTCTAGTTATTTCTATTGTCTTGTAAGTGCAAGTTCCTCTAAGGTGCTGGCTGACTTACTCGGAAATGGAAAAAGGCCTGACCAGCCTATTCCGTACCAACTCTGGTTAACTGCTCAACAAGAGCCCACAGCAGAGACAGACAAAACTGGAATTAACTGGCTATCACTGTGACTGTTTACCTAGGTGATTCAAGATTTCAACTGAAAACAATTAAAAGGTCTAAAACTACCCTTGGGTCAAAGAAGAAGTAAAACATGACATTGCAAAATATATGAAACAGTCAAAAGAATTTTTACGAGAACATAAAGCAAAAAGCAGTTCTCAGAGAAAAACTCATAACTTACATATTTTACAGTATTTAATAAGAACAAATGAAAATAACTGAATTCACAACATTCTAAGAAGAAAAAAATGATAAACTTGACCAAAAAGGTAGAAAATCAGAAAAGCCAAAAATAAAAATTAATGAACTAGAAATTAATAAAGAAAACTGTCAAATAATAAATTCAAAAGATAATTCCATGAAAATAATTATACAATGAATCTACCACTAACCAATTTTAAAAAACTAGTCAAGGGAATACTCAAATACAAAATAAGAAATGAGACTGCATTAACAAAAGATGCAGAGGAAATTCAGAAAGCTATAAAAAGCCTATGTTAGTTATAGCATCCCAATAAATTTGAAAAAATGAGTGGAAATGATGATTTTCTAAGAAAATATACATATATTATTTTGACGTATGAAAGAAGAAACAGAAGAGCTAAACAAACAGACCAAGAAACAGGAAACAAAGTTCTCAAAAGCTACCTACTATAAAAGTACCATACTCTGGAAGTTTCATAGAATAAATTCTACTTTAATTTTAAGGATGATTAATTCCTACATAAACTTACATAGAACATAGGAAAGTAGAGCTTAAGGTTCAATTTATGAATCTGCATGTCACTGAGGCAAAAATCTAACTTAGTAAGAAAAACAAAACTGCAATCTGATCTCACTGTGAGCATCATGGAAAAATTCAGGAGAATCCCTGAGCCATATGGTAAGTTTATGTTTAACCTCATGAGAGGCGGACATACTTCTCTCCAGGGTGCACCACTTTATACTTCCAGCAGCAATGTCTGAGAGTTCTAGTTGCTCTACCTTCCTTGTCAATATTGGTATTGTCTGTCTTTTAATTTTAGTCATTCTAAGGGGGTTTAGAGGATATTAAACTGTGGTTTGAATTTTAATTTCCCTGATGACTGACGTGCTTTACTGGCTATTCATATACCTTCTTTGGTATATAAATTGTTTATATATATTAGATATACATCCTTACATACATACTATCACAAATATTTCCTCCAAGTCTTGTGGCTTGCCTTTTTATTTTCTTAATGTCTTTTGGAGAGCAGGAATTTTTAATTTTCATTAAGTACAATTTACCCATCTTTTTTCTTTTATGGTTTATGCTATCTGTATTCTAAAATTTCTTTGCTTACCTCAAGTCAAGGTCACCAAGATTTTCTTGAATGCTTTTTACTGGAAGTTTTATACTTTTGGCTTTTATGTTTAAATCTATGATCCATTTCAAGTTAATTTTTGTGTACAATGTTGAAGAGTCAAAGTTCATTACTTTTCTACATGAATACATAGTTAATCCAGCACAATTTATTGGAAAGACTATCCTTTTACCCACTGAATTACCTAAGCACCTTTGTTGAAAGTCAATTAACCATGTATGTGCAGTTTTATTTCTATTCTTTTCCACTGATCTCTATGTCTATCTTTATGCTAAAACCATACTGTCCTCATTACTACAGCTTTACAGTAAATCTTAAAATCAGGTAATACAAATCCTTCAACATTGTTCTTTTTAAAAAAATTATTCTGAGTATTGCACATTTTCATATGATGTTAGAGTCAGCCTATCATTTATACAAAAAAAATCATTTTTATTGTGATTGCTTTAAGTCTAAATAAGAATTTTAAGAAAATTGACATTTCAACAATATTGAGTACAATAGCCCCCACTTATCCATGGGAGTATGTTCCAAGACCCCTAGTGGATGCCTGAAACCGTGGATAGTACTGAACTCTGTATATATTGTTTTTTCCTATGCATACATACCTATAATAAAAGTTTAATTTACAAACTAGGCATAGTAAGAGATTAACAGCAATAACTAATAATAAAATAGAACAACTATAACAACATACTGTAATAAAAATTATGTGAATGGCTTTGAGGCCGTTATTAAGTAAAATAAGGGTGACCTGAATACAAGCACTGCGACAGTCAATCTGATAATCAAGACTGCTACTAAATGACTAAGGGGCAGGGAGCGTACAGACTCTAGTGGCAGCTGGAAAAATTAGTATCAGTGCTAACTTACGTCCTGCAACGTTTTCCTCTCCCCACTCACCAGCTCCGGGGTGAGCCCTACCTGGGCAAAACCAAACAAATATATCCCATCCTTCTGGGTATAGCAAACCCAATTAGAGCGACAAGAAACAATGAGTCTTTCAATCAGATTTCTAAGAAACCCAAGTGCTCTCTTTTTTACAGAAATGGTCGTTTGAAAATGGGAAGCTTCCAGCTGTGGCAGCCATCCTGCCGAGAAGCCAGCCTGAAGGTGCCAACACACAGAGGAAAATGGAGGAAAGAGATAAAGAAAAGGGCTAAGCTGCAATTTGATCTACTCTAGGACTTCATTGAACTGATTAAATTTCCCTTTTTAGTTAACCAATTTTCTGTTCTCTGCGCATGAAGAATCCTCTGATACCAACGACTAGATAGATGTCAGAAGAACACTGATTTCCGTTACCATTGAAAAGAATTGTTTAGTAATCAAACTCAGAAAAAAGAACGGAACATGTTTTAAGCTGTTAAGCTGTTTTCCATATAATCTAGAATATTGCAAGTAAAGGGTCAATACTCGCCTGTTATGTTCTTACAGTAATAGACTAGACTTTTAAAGTTCCTTCCAACGCTAAGATTCTGATTCTGTAAAGGTATACTGATCTGGGATGTCAAATGAGACCCTCAGAATTACTATCCCTCTCTTAGACTCCTATTCAAACAAAAGTTAAAAAAAAAATAAAAAATTAAAGATTAAAAAATTCCCAAATCATACTAACAAGAATATGAGATACAGAAAAAGAACAGAGTAAGTAGGAAACAAGGTCTTAAATTTTGTTTACTAATCCTTTAATAATCAAACTGCAGGTCTAGAAACATAAGACAAAACAAACAATAAAGGATCCATTCTTATCTGGCTGGAAAAAAATTGTAACCAACTCAAAAATATTAATAAAATATATAAGCACCTAATTTTGACTACTGAAAGTTCTGCATGTTGCATTTTCACTTTGTCTATCATTTTACTATAATTTTCTTCTGAAAATGGATTTTTCCTGTGAGCTCATATTCATTTTTCTTCTATCTCGAAGGATTTCTGAAGCAGTACAGAATAGCGGTTAGAAGCATGGCTCCTGGCACTAGAATGCCTAAATTCAAATCCTGGCTCCATAATTTACTGTATGACTTTGGGAAAGTTCATTGACCCTAACTGTGCTTTGATTTCCTCATATAAATTGGGAACTATAATAAGTACCTGCATCAAAAGGCTGCTGTTAGTACTAAATAAGTTCAATTCATATAAATCTCTGAAATCAGTCCTTGGCATAGGCTGCTGTAACAAAATACCATGGACTAAGATGCTTAAACAACGGAAATTTATTTTCTCATAGTTCTGGAGATTAGAAGTCCAAGGTCAAGGCTCTAGGTTTTGGTGAAGGCTTTCTTCTTGTCCACCTTGTCACTTCGTCCTCACATTGCCTTTCCCTGGTGTATGTGCAAGGGGAGAGAGCGCTTGCTCGGGTGGCTCTGTCTCTTAAGAGGAAGAGATTAGGGCCCCTCACTTAACGACTTCATTTAACCATAATTACCTCCTACAGGCTCTATCTCCAAATACAGTCACACTGGGGTTAGAGCTTCAACATATGAATCTGTGAGGGACACAACTCAGTCCACAGCAGCATCAACTATATAAACACTGTTCATGTTTTTATTACTGACGTTTATACGACTATTGTTCTAGAGGAAAATAAAGTCTGATTCACAAACTGAATTACAGAATCTAAAGCGAATAACTGACCTCACGTCAGATGGGTAGCAAAGAAAATAAAACTTTTTATTGGACTATATATTTAACGGCTATTCATATGCATAAGGATCCCTGTGAAATGGAGGACCACTGGGAAAATCTTGCTTCTGTACCCAGTTAACTCAGAATGAAAGGGCTCATTTTGTAGACTCTCCCTTTCCAACTCTAACCTCCTTTGACTCCTATGATCTCACAAATAACTCTAAGTTTACCCAGTAAATTCACTTAAGTGCTCATAATGACCAGCTGGCAAGAACCCACCTGGCAATAATCTGAACCTCCCATGCCCAGTCATCCTTCACCAACCTACCCAAAGAGGGATCTACAGAGTTTACATTTGAAGAAGTCTGACAAAATTACCAGAAATTAAAACTGCCTTTCATTCTTTAAAAACAAAAAAAAAACTATTATTTTTAAAAAGAAAAAACATTAAGTCAAAATTTCTCCATTAGGATTTTAACAAAATTACATGCAGTTAAGAAAGAAAAAGTCCTTTTGCTCACTTAAGGAAAAGACTTGTATTGACTTTTAAGAAATGAAATCTTTCAAGTTACATGAAAGCTTATTTGTCTTCTGAATTTAAATTCAGCAAACAATCTTTCCTTACACAGTTACTACAACAATCAAATGAAGTAATTTATGTTATTTATGTAGTACCTTGCCTAGGACCAGCATCTATTTGATAAATGTTAATACACTAAATGATCTGAGACTAAGTGTTCTTAAAAAAAATAAGTAGAAAATTAATATCCAATTCTTATTTTCAGTATACATTTATACTCCAATCCTTTAAAAGGGTTCATAGTTTACCACTAAATTTAATATAAAGGAACATTTACTAGAAAAGAGGCTCTAATTTTAATTAACCGTTAAATATAATGGCTTTTACTTCACTAATGTCTCACACTGGCATCCACAAAGCAATGGGAAATTTTCTGCTGAGGAAATAGACTTTATTTCATTAAGTGATCGCTGCTAAATTAAATGTCATATAATGAGATCTCTGGTGTCTCATAATTTAAAAAATTTTTTTAATTATAACATAAATTTTAAAAATGTTTTTCCATTATTCCTCCATCCCAACATCTTTCAAACCTAGGAGAAATTACCTTTTCAGTTATTTTCTTTTTTACAAAAAACAATCAAGCAAAAAAACAAATTATAAGAGAAATCATAGCATTAGAAAAATTCTTCCATAGTTTCACACTCAAATAAAAATGCTATTATTTAGGGCCGACCGAGTGGCGCGATGGTTAAGAACTCGCTTGGGATGCCAGAGGGCCCCGGTTCGGATCCCTCATATGAGAGCCAGTGACACTGCCCTCCACAGCTAAGATGCTGAACAACAGCTCAACCTGGAGCTGGGCTGCCGTGAGTCGCCGGCGACGGCGTAGGCTGCAGCCCCTGTGGCAGTGGGTTGCCATGGGCTACCGTGTGTAGCCAGCAGCCAGCGTGAGCGGCCAGCAGCCGCAGTGAGTGGCATCCAGAAGCCGGCGACTGATCTGCCTCGCCTGGGAAGAGAGCAATGATGGTGCCAACTTGGGCCAGTGAAGCAACGTCCTCCACAACTGGATTGAGGAACAAAAGGACAGCAACTTGTCTGTTCCCCTTCCCCCAATTCCCCAGCACTGTTCCCATCCCCCCCAATTCCCCAATAAAAATCTTTAAAAAAAAATGCTATTATTTAGATTAGTAAGGGGTAGGTACGATATACTTAAAGTTAACTGCATTGCATCTGACTAGTTTATGAGGTATTCTTACCCCATTAATATTTTCTTGCCTTCATCTATCAGTATTTAAAAGATATCCATCACATCAACAAGGATTTAAACTGGAGGGAAGAAGTGAAGACTATAAAGAACAGCTTAATAATTCTTAAAACTTATCCTTGGTCTAAATTAAAGTTAGTTAAGTAAGTTAACTTACTCTTTGAAACTGAGAGGTTTAACAAATGGACAGAATTCAACAGAGGCAGAAAGTTAGACAGAACTCAAGCCAAATACAGCTCTTCCCCAGACCTCCGTGCACACCCATATGCTTAATGTCTCCCTTCTACCTGCGAATGTACAACATAACCCACCCAATTTGCCAAACAAATCACCTTGGCCATGTTAAGTTGTTTTATATACAGGCATACCTTGTCTTATTGTGCTCGCCTTACTGTGCTTCACAGGTGCTGCATTTTGTACAAAATGAAGGTTTGTAGCAACCCTGCATCAGGCAAGTCTATTGGCATCGTGTTTCCAATAGCATTTGCTCATTTTGTGTCTCTGTATCACATTTCGGTAATTCTTTCAAACTTTTTATGATTATTATATCTGTTACAGTTATCTGTGATCAGTTATCTTTGATGTTGCTTTAGGGTACCACAAACTGCACCCATATAAGACAGAGTACTTAATCAATAAATGTGTGTGTTCTGACTGCTCGGCTGCCCTGCCTTCCCTGTCTCTCTCCCTCCCTCTCCTCGGGCTTTGCTCTTCCTTATTGAAATTAGGCCAATTAATAACCTTACAATGGCCTCTAAGTGTTCAAGTGAAAGGAAGAGTCACATGTCTCTCATTTTAAATCAAAAGCTTAGTAAGAAAAGCATAATGAAAGCCAAGATAAGCCAGAAGCTTGACCTCTTGAGCCAGTTAGCCAAGTTGAGAATACAAAGAAAAAGTTCTTGAAGGAAATTAAAAGCGCTGTGATAAGAACAATAAGAAAGCAAAATAGTCTTATCGCTGATATGAAGAAAATTGTAGCAGTCCGGATGAAAAATCAAACCAGCCACAACATTTCCCTTAAGCCAAAATCTAATCCAGAGCAAGACCCTGACTCTCTTCAATTCTGTGAAGGCTGAGAGGGGAGGACGCTGCAGAAGATAAATTTGAAGCTGGCAGAGGATGGTTCATGAGGTTTAAGGAAAAAAGCCATCTCCATAACATAAAAGTGCAAGGTGAAGCAGCAAGTGCTGATGGAGAAGCTGCAGCAAGTTATCCAGAAGGTCCAGCTAAGATAATAACAGGGCTACACTAGACAACAGATATTCAATGCAGATGAGACAGCCTCACATTGGAAGATGCTGTCTGGGACTTTCACAGCTAGAGAGGCACAGTCAATGCCGGGCTTCAAAGCTTCAAAGGACAGGCTGACTCTCTCGTTAGGGGCTCATGCAGCTGGAGACTTTAAGTTGAAGCCAATGCTCATTGACCACTCTGAAAATCCTAGGGCCTTAAGGATTAAGCTAAATCTACTCTGCCTGTGCTCTATAAAAGGAACAAGGCCTGGATGACAGCCATCTGTTTACAACATGGCTTACTGAATATTTTAAACCCACTGTTGAGATCTACTGCTCAGAAAAAAGATTCCTTTCAAAACATCACTGCTCACTGACTGTGCACCTGGCCACTCAGAGGTCAGATGGAGACGTACAACGAGATTAATGTTGTTTACAGAGCTGCTAACACAGCATCCATTCTGCAGCCCATGGCTGAAGGAGTAACTTCAACTTTAAGTCTTATTATTTAAGAACCTTCCAAAAGGCTATAGCTGCATAGAGAGTGATTCCTCTGATGGATACAGGCAAAACAAACTGAAAATCTTCTGGAAAGGATTCACCATTCTAGGTGCCTTTAAGAACATTCTCGATTCATGGAAAGAGGTCAAAATATCACCACTAACAGAAGTTTGGAAGAAGCTGATTTCAACCCTCATGGAGTTCAGCATTTCAGTGGAGGAAATAACTGCAGATGTGATGGAAATAGCCAAAGAACTAGAATTGGAAGTGGAGCCTGAAGATGTGACTGAATTGCTGCAATCTCATGATAAAACTTGAACAGATAAAGAGAGGCTTCTTACAGATAAGCAAAGAAGCCCTTTCTTGAGATGGAAACTTCTCCTGGTGAAGATGCTGTGAAGATTATTAAAATGACAACAAAGGATTTAGAATATTACATAAACTGAGTTGATTCAGCAGAGACAGGGTTTAAGAGGATTGACTCTAATTTTGAAAGAATTTCTACTGTGGGTAAAATGCTATCAAACAGCATCACGTGTGTGCTACAGAGAAAATTATTCGTGAAAGGGCCAATCGAAGCATCAAACTTAAGTGTTGTCTAATTTTATCAACTTGCCACAGCCATCCCAACCTTCAGCAACCACCCTGATTAGTCAGCAGCCATCAACTGAGGCAAAACCCTTTACCATTTACCAGCAAAAGATTACAACTCGCTGAAGGCTCAGATGATGGTTAGCAATTTTTAGCAATGAAGTATTTTTCAATTATGTCCATTGTTTTCTTAGACATAATGCTATTGCACAATTAATAGAATGCATTATAGGTAATCATAACTTTTCTTTGCACTGAGAAACCAATAAATTCGTGTCTTGCTTTTCTGTGATATTCACCTTATTTGGTGGTCTGGAGCTGAACCTGCAGTATCTCCAAGGTATGCTTGTACATAGCCCTACTGGAGTTTCCTTTCCTTCCCCATATCCTCTGTAATATGTGAGTATCAGGACTGGTATTGTACTGAAGAAAAAGAATTACAAATAGGTACCTACCTTCCCAGTATTAAAGAAGAAAATGCAGAAAAGTCTTCAAAATACTCAGATAAATGACTAAAGCATCTGTATGTAAACAAAAAATCTACCACACATCTGTGTATTCCAAAGCAACCATAACCAATCTTAATAGAAACTGGCAAAAAAAAAAAAAGTGTTTCTTCAAATTATAATTCCATAAAAATACTCAGGCTTTGGAAAATATTTAGAAAGTTAGATCCTCTTTTAAAAATGGAAATAGTAATTAGACAAAGTAAACTTACCAAATATATTAGTGGAGTGTCCTTTCTTTGCAATAGGTCTGAGTTCATTATGTCCCCATCCATATATCCTATAATTATCCCAAGCATGTTTCATCATCTGCGAAAGAAAAATTATAATCCATCAATTTACATTATTCATACTGTAATTTAGGGATTCTATCACTATATCCTTACATTCTCCTACATCTAATATATTCGTGTACTATTCTATTAACATTTTTATCAGTGTGAAAACACAATAGAGTTTAACCTCAGCGTCTACACAACAGAAGAAAAAATTGGATATAACAGACAAGTTCTTTTTATTGGGGAGGAAGGTGTCTGGTTTGGCATTCTTTCCTTGGAGGAACTGACAATCTTTTGGGGAACAGATCCCCTTCCCTCACTGTGATTATGATAAGAGCTGTCAATCAAGGGGCTCTGAATCCACAACCAATTAACACAGCCTGGCTAGAGAACCCCTTACTCTCAGACCAAAGATCAGCAAACTTTTTCTTTAAAGTAAGTATTTCAGGCTCTGAAGTCCATACAGTCTTTACAGCAACTACTTAGTTCTGCTGTTATGGCACAAAAGCAGCCCTAGACGATAAGCAAATGGGCATGCCTGTTCCATTTACACCTTATTTTTAAAGAATAGGCTGCAGGCAGAATTTGGCCCACAGGTTGTATTTTTGTCAGCCCTTGACCTAGACAAAGTGAATGTGATTCATGTGATTCAAGTGGGGACAATCAAGTCCTTTTAGGCATATTGTTATAGACAATACGAGACAGAGGGTCCCTCTCATTTTGCAATTCAAGGTCTAAGCAATATATAATCCTGGAGCTGATGGGAGCTAACTTTCTTCCAACATGGAGAAACTAAATAAGGAAAGGAAAGAGAAAAGGAAAGATACATATTATTGACAATAACATCTACAGACTTGGATTCAGCCAATCTTGAAGCCCTAGTTTACAGTCACTAAGCTAATAAATATTTTTATATCAATTAGTTTGAACTGAGTTTCTTACAACCCAAGGAGTCTAAGCAACACAATAGCAGAGTATTTAATTATATATCAGTTGAATTATTTAATAGTAGACTGTGGAGTATCAAAAATCTATTCAACAGTACACAATTTATTAAAACATTTCTCAACTTGGTTTTTTTCTTTGTTTGTTTGTTTTTTGCCACCAGCATTACTCAGACACCAAAGCCAGGCAAAGACATCACAAGGAAACTAAAAACCAATATATCTCAAAAACACAGATGTAAATTACTTAACAAAAATTAGCAATCTATAAGGACACAATGACCAAGTGCAGTTTAACCAGGAATATAAGGCGGATTTAACATTCAAAAGCCAATCAGTGTAATTTATCATGTCAACAGAAGAAAAAACATCATCCAACAATCTTTATAGATGTAGACATTTGACAGAATGAAGCACCCATTCATGATTAAAACTTCCAATGAACCACAAGTACAAGGAAATGTCCTCACCTGATAGAGGGCATCCTCAAAACAACTACTGCTAACAACATACTTAATAGTAACAGGCTAACTGCTTAACCCTAAAGCTGAGAACAAGTATGTCCGTTCCCATCACTTCTTTTCAACAATGTATTAGAAGTGAAATAAGAAAAAGAATGTAAGGCAAAAAATCAAAAAAGAAAATGTGTCTCTATTCACAGAGGACATGGCTCTGTAACAAGAAAAATCCTAAGCAATCTAAAAAAAAAAGCCACTACAACTAATATATTACTTCAGTAAAGTCATGGGATACAAGTTCAACAAACTAAAATCAAATATATTTTTATATGCTAGTAATAAAAAACTGGAATGGAAATCTAAAAACAATTCCATTTATAATAGTACTAAAATTAAAAAACATGAAACGCTTAGGAATATAAATGTAACAGAATATGCATAAGAACTATATACTGAGAACTACAAAACACTGCTGAGAAAAATTAAAGAACACCGAAATAAGTGGAAAAATATAACATGCTCATGGAAGACTAAATATTGTTAAGATGACAATTCTTGGGCCGGCCGAGTGGCGCATTGGTTAAGAACTGGCTTGGGAAGCCAGAGGGCCCCAGTTCGGATCCCTCACATGAGGGCCAGTGACACTGCCCTCTGCAGCTAAGATGCTGAACAACAGCTCAACCTGGAGCTGGGATGCCATGAGTTGCCGGCGACGGCATAGGCTGCAGCCCCTGCGGCAGTGGGTTGCCATGGGCTAACGTGTGTAGCCAGCAGCCAGTGTGAGCAGCCAGCAGCTGCTGTGAGCAGCCGTCCAGAAGCCAGCGATTGATCTACCTCACCCGGGAAGAGCACAGTGATGGTGCCAACTTGGGCCAGTGAAGCAACATCCTCCGCAACTAGACTGAAAAACAAAACGACAGCAACTTGTCTGTTCCCTTTCCCCCAATTCCCCAGCGCTGTTCCCATCCCCCAATTCCCCAATAAAAATCTTAAAGAAAAAAAAAAAAAAAAGATGACAATTCTTCCAAATTCACCTAGAGGTTCAATAAAATCCCAGTCAAAATTAAGTAACCTTTTATTTTCGAAGAAAAGCAAAGTCTAGAAAGACAAAGGACCTAGAACAGCTACAATAATTTTAAAAAAGGACAAAGTTGAAGGAATTAACTGATTTAAAAATTTACTATAAGTTAAAGGAATCAATACAGTGTCATAATGGCATAAGGGTAGGCATGTGAATTAATGGAACAGATGAGTCCAGACAGAGACTCAACAACTACTGATTTTGTCAACTGATTTGGAATAAAAGTGCCAAGGTAATTCAGTTGGGAAAGGATAATTCTTTCAACAAATGGTGCTGGAACAACTAGAAAGCCCTATGGGGAAAACAATGAAGCACAACACTTACTTTATACAATAAACAAAAGATTAACTCACTAAAATCACAGACTAAAGTGTCAAAACTAAAACTAAAACATGTGCCCACACAGAGACCTGTACACAAATGTACATAGCAACTTTATTCATAATAGCCAAAATCTGGAACAAATGTTGAACAAATATACAACAGGTGACTGAACAAAACAAATCCCAGTATATCCATACAATGCAATGCTACTAAGAAAAAAAAATTAAGCGCAATCTGCACAGATGAATCTCAAAAACAGTATGCAGAGCAAAACCCAGCAACAAAATATCATACACATTATTATTCCATTTGAATGAAACTCTAGAAAAGTCAAATCTAATTTATAATTACTAAAAGAAAATCAGTGGTTGCCTGGGACCAAGGAATCAGATGGACTGACCAAAGAGGAACCCAAGAAAACCATTTTGAGATTATGGACATATTCACATCTTGATAGTAATTATTACACAGGTGCACACATCTGTCAAAGCCCATCAAGCTGTACTGTTAAAACAGGTATATATTATTGTATATAAATTATGTCTCAATGAAGTTGAATATTTTAAAAATCTAATAACCTGCCGTATCTTCCTCACTGGTAATTCCCACTCTCCCGAGGCAATTACTTAAACTCTTTCAACTGTTTTTTTTCTATTTACCACATTTCTAAACATAGCTTATAGTGCTAGTTCTTGATTATTTTTAAATTTAGATATTTACTATATTCTTCAAGAGTTAAGATAATTAGGCTCTCTTATGCCACTATCCACTCATCTCCACGTCCATTTCTCTGACCCACAGTCTCCCAATATAGTTCATATGCTTTTCTTATAATTATTACATTACTTTGTACAATTTTTGTTTACCCTGCTGTTAACAACTAGTGTGAAGATTTGGGTTTTTTTGTTTCTTTGCTTAGTTTTTCATGTAACAATTACGAATTTACTTCTAAATTATGAGTTCAGAAGTTGTCTCAATATAATTAGACACACAGGTCCACTATCAGTTCCGTTGTGTTCTCTGGTACATCCTCCTGAAGCTCTCTATGCTCCTCCTTGAATCTGGACTTGTGTTCTCTCCATCCGCAGCCATCATCCTGCAGATGCCCTCACTCACACTCCCAAGCCTGCCCTTCCTTTTACTCTCTAGGGACAGATAGCCTGTTTCCAAAATCCCTTCTCTTCCCATTTTTGTGCTGGAGCATATTTTCCAGTAGAAGCCTGAAAAATGCCTAAAAATATCTTTACCTTCAGATTTCATTATCTGACTGGATATACAATATAATGCTAAGCCTCTGCTCCACTTCCACTTTCCAATATTATTGTTGAGCCATTATGTGCAAGCCCAATCTTTTGGTTAGAACCCTTTTGTCTTCTCTGTAAACTTTTAAGATCATGGATGGGGGTGAGGGGAGGTGGTTAAGATGTTTCTTATGCCTATTTTTCTAAAATTTCAGGAGTCTTTCTTTTGCTCATTGTGTTGGATTCCTGGCAAGTCCTTTCAATTTGGCAACTCACATCCTTTAAGTTTTATCCAATTTTCCTTGAATTGTTTCTTTAACTTCTTTTCATCTATTTTCCCTGTTCTCTTTCTAAAATACCTATCTCATCATTTCTTAGATGTTCTGGATTAATCTTATCATTTGTTTTTGTTTGTTTTCTCGATCTTTTTGACCTACTGAGAGAGTTGCTCAATTTCATCTTCCAATGCTAATGTTGACTTTTAAAATTCTGTCATGTTTAACTTCTAAGAGTTCTTTCTTATTTTGTAAATGTTCCTTTTTATAACTTACTGTTCTCATTTCATGAATTCAATTTTTTTGTGACTCCAATGATGTGAATTCTTTTTTGACATATTTTTTCTGCTCCCTGTATTGTTTCTATATCCTCTGAATTCCTTTCTTCCATCTGTTTTGTTCTCTCATGTGAAAAGCTTTTCTTAAATGTCCAGTGATCTTTGGTTTGCTATTCACATGAGTGAAGCCCTCAAGACAATCAGAGGCTGTCAGAGAAACAGCAAGGCTTGTTGGCGGAGCCTCATCTTAGGGAGATCAGGTGAAACCCAGGGGTGTCTCACTGAGGAACAGTGCAGGTCTCTTCTCTTGGGCCGGTCTCCCCAGAGACAAGTCCTCCATTCTCCATCTTATTGAATACACACCTGGCTGCCAGAATTCTGAGAACTAGGCAGGAAAAGGCGGTCTCAATATTCAGAATGCATTTGTCACTTACTGCCCTCTATCCTCCACTCTCATTTTTTAGAATGACCTCTGCGCTTTTCCCTCAGCCACTCCTGTGGTATTCCCAAAATTCAAATCGTCTCTAATTCATCCCTCCAGATGGTTAACTTTGGTCTTCTGTTGGGAAAAGGAAGACAGTAGCTAGGATGCACTGGCATGATAATTAGGGAGCTAGGGGCTAAGAACTCCTTTTAAAACTTTCAAATAATCCTTTTCCAGCTCTATTTTACACCCCTGCCGTCAGAGGCAAATGGTGTCTAATTCTTGAAATGGTTTCTAATTCCTGAAACTTTCAGGTATTCTGCAGTTCACAACACCTTACCTCTAGTTATAATAGCTACTTCCCCTGCAAGCTCAGCTTTCAATTTTCTCTGCTTGCTAAAGGAGTAACCATAATGTTTACGGGAGCATACACAGGGGTCCTTAACACGTTTTATTTTGATTTATAAGAACATTGGATATTATGGATTACTTCAGCAGGTCTGGGTTGTCCAAACCCTGCACATCCCAAAGAAAGGTTTGGCCTGTGCTGAACTCCTGGAAAAGAACCTCTAAACCTTTATTACTCTGCCTGTTAAAGAGTATCTTTGTTTACTTGAGGCCTTGGATCATGTCAGAGAGTTTATGCTAACAATGTGATTGATAGTCTGGGCCACATAATAGCCGCCTGACCTCTGGAGGGGCTGGAGAACTAAGCTTGGCCAAACCTACAGAACAAACCCCGGACAGTGAGGTGTGGTTGACCGTCCCAGGTTGGCTGCCACGTGGCATGTCCGTGTCACTCTACTGGGAGAGGACAACTAGAAGGCTGCACCTGATCTCTCCTGGACTCTGTCCTATGCACCTTTTCTACTGCTAATTGTAATCTGTATGCTTTCGCTGTGATAAACTGAAACCATGAGGACAACAGCTTTGCTGAGTTCTGATTACTTCTAAAAATCACTGAGCCTCTGGGCGCCCCAAACATACACTGTTATCTATCTGAACTATTATGTACGTAAGAAAGCGTTTCAGTACATTCTAATTACATCCTAAAAAAGCAGGTCAGGCATCTGAAAAAAGAAAAAAAAAATCTACTGATGTCTCCCCAACACTGCACAAAAAAAGTGCCTTAAGTAGTCTGTGCATAAAATAGTCATCAGAGATGCGGTAAAATCAGAGTACAGCTCTATTTTGGCTCCATCAAGGTCAAAGTCTTACAATAATCCATAAGGCCAAGTTTAAAGCACCTGCTAAGTCTTCCAAGTTCATTACTGAAATATACAGTAATACCTTGGTTTGCAAGCATAATTCGTTCTGGAAACAAACTACTCATATTACAAGACCGCTCATTTACCACGTTAAAATGTATTAGAAATGTTTGCTCGTCTTGCGGAACACTCGCAAACCACGTTACTCACAATCCAAGGTTTTACTGTATGCATATAGATTTTTGACTATTTGAACTAAATTCATTGTCTTATTTGATGATAAACAATGCCTGTGAAATACTGTTGATGCTATTACACACTGCCAAAATCTTCTTCACAGGCAGTACAAATGCAAACTCCACCCAGAATTAGCAGGAGTTCTAATTAACAAAGTTCAACTGAAATAGTCACTAGATTTTCCCCCGTCTGGTCTTCTCTTTATCTCCAAGTAATTCCTAGAATAAATTGAAAGGCTTCTGTGAATAAACAAATTTAAAGAATTCTGAGGGCAATCCCTCCCCATTGCTCAATCCATTGAGACACTCTGGAAGGAATGCGTTCTTAACCTGCTGTGTAGTTACTGGGTTTCATGGCATGTTCCTTCAAAGATGGCAGATACAGTGCTAACTCTTCAGAAGCATGTTTATGAGGAGATGTGCACATCATCTAACAGAGTCCCTTACAACTAAACACTTGGGAAATTTCTCTTCACTGATAAATTATTTATGGATCTATTCTACATTATTCATGAAATGCTGAATATCAGAAAGATCTCTGAATACAGGGTTGAGTGATGTAGCCATCCAAACATTATATCAAAATTTTAAGTGTCCAATAATTATATTATAATCCATATGAAGAAAGAGACATTTCTAGCCCTCACTGCCAACTTGGAAACTGAACTACAACTATGGCACAGAAACAAACAAGGTGACAGTGCACCACCAGATGGGGCGTGTGCGCGTACACGCACGCGTGTGTATATCTCCAGTCAAATGTATATTCATACCACTCCATATCATAAATCTCAGCTTATTACCTCTTTAATTTTTTCCCTTTTCTTTTTGATGTCATTATCTTCTGGATCTCCACCATTTATTCCTATAAGGTTTGGTATAGGGACTGGTGGCAGTGGCTTTTTCTCCTTTGTTTTCATTTCTTGGACTACCTTAATTTTCTCTGTCTGAATTTCTGCTCGGATTTCCTCTCTCGACTTTTTTAATTTTTCTTTTGCTTCTTCCAGGGCCTTCTCGTGATCAGCTCGAATTTTATTTCTCAAGCGTTCCTCTTCTTCCCTTAAGAGGAGGAGGGAAAAAAAGACTGGTTAGAATGACCCTTCAGAACTTCCACCTTTAAACAGAAAATTTAAAAGTTTCCTCCCCCAACTATCAGGGTCTCCAGAGAAAAGGCTTATCCCAACAGGCATCCGTTTTGTGTGAGGTGAGCTGCTAGCTATTCAACTTCAGTTCTACAAAAAGGTCCCTCAGAGACTACTCCACTGACTGCTCATCTAGACGTAACTGAAGACCATACACTAAAAACAAGGAAGGTTTCTAGCACCAGTGAGTAAAACGAGCTCCTCAACGACAAATCCACTCTTTTCTAATCTGCTCCATGATTCTGAAACTTACAAATTTCAGACTCTACAAATTACCTCTCTTTTGTCAGTTGGTTTCCTATTAGGTTCAACCAATAGGGACTACAAAAGGGAGACAAGAAAGCTGAAGAATGGGATTTTGGTAACCTAATTCTAAAATAGTTATGGAAGTGAATTTATCAAAAAGATATAACAATTAAAAACATATACACCGGGCCGGCCGAGTGGCGCGACGGTTAAGAACTCGCTTGGGATGCCAGAGGGCCCCGGTTCGGATCCCACATATGAGGGCCAGTGACACTGCCCTCTACAGCTAAGATGCTGAACAACAGCTCGACCTGGAGCTGCGCTGCCGTGAGTCGCCAGCGACGGCATAGGTTGCAACCCCTGTGGCAGTGGGTTGCCATGGGCTACCGTGTGTAGCCAGCAGCCAGCGTGAGCAGCCAGCAGCTGCAGTGAGTGGCCGTCCAGAAGCCGGCGACTGATCTGCCTCACCCGGGAAGAGCGCAATGATGGTGCCAACTTGTTCCAGTGAAGCAATGTCCTCCACAACTAGACTGAAGAACAAAAGGACAGCAACTTGTCTGTTCTCCTTCCCTCAATTCCCCAGCACTGTTCCCATCTCCTAATTCCCCAATAAAAAAAAAATCTTTAAAAAAAATAATAATAATAATACAATATACCATAAGTTATGGGGTACAACAAAAGCAGTCCTCAGAGGGAAATTCATAGCAGTAAATGCCTACATTAAAAGAAGATCTCAAATTAACAATGTAACTTTAAAACTTAAGGAACTAGAAAAAGAGCAAACTAATCCCAAAGCTAGCAGAGAGTAAATGACAATAAAGATTACAGTAGAGATAAACAAAATTGAGAATAGAAAACCTAGAGAAAATCAACAAAACTAAAAATTGGTTCTTTGAAAAGATCAACAAATTTTAGCTAAATGACAAAGAAAAAAAACAGATGATGCAAATAACTAAAATCAGAAATAAAAATAGGGACATTACTACTGACATTACAGAAATAAAAAAAGATTAAAAGAGAATACTATGAACAATTATACAACAAATTCGACAACCTAGATGAACTGGACACACTGCTAGAAACACACAAACTACAAAAACCAACTCAAGAAAAAATAGAAAATCTGTATAGACCTATAACAGGTATAAAGCTTGAATCAAAAATCAAAAGCCTGCTAACAAAGAAAAACCCAGGACTAGATGATTTCACGGGTGAATTCTACCACACTTAAAGAATTAACACCAATCCTTCTCAAACTTTTCCAAAAAACAGAAGAGAAGGAAACACTTCTTAACTCATTCTATGAACTAATATTATCTTGATAGCAAAGCTAGACAAAGACACCACAAGAAAACTCAGACCAATGTCTTTTACAAATATAGATGCAAAAATCCTCAACAAAATACTACTGATCCAAACAGCATATTAAAACGATTACACACCATGAGCAAGTAGACTTTACCCAGAAATACAAAGGTGGTTCAACATAAGAAAATCAATCAATATAATATTACAATAATCTACTAATGTTCAACATCAGTAGAACAAAGGGAGTAAAACACATAACATCTCAACCAATGCAAAAAACAAACAAACAAAAATTTGACAAAATACAGCACCCTTTCATGATAAACATACTCAGCAATCTACGAATAGAAAAGAACTTCATGAAAAACTGATAGCTAACATCATACTTAAAGGTAAAAGACTGAAAGCTTTCCCCTAAAGATCAGGAATAAGGCAACGATACCAGCTTTCACCACTGCTATTCAACACTGTACTCTAAGTCTTAGCCAGAGCAATTAGGCAAGAAAAAGAAATTAAAAGCATCCAAATTGGAAACAGAGAAACAAAACTATCTCTATTCATGGATTACATCATCCTATATATTCAGAAAATCCCAAACAATCCACAAAATGACTACTAAAGTTAATAAATGAATTCAGTAAAGTTGAGGTAACAAGATCAAGATGTAAAAATCACTTGTGTTTGTCTACATCAGAAATGAAAAGTCAAAAAAAGGAAATCAGAAAACAATTCCAATCACAGTAACATACAAAATAATTAAATATCTAGGAATAAAGTTAACCAATGAGGTGAAACACTTGTCCACTGAAAAGTACAAACATTGCTGAAAGAAATTAAAGAAGCCTTAAAAATAAAAAGATTTTCCCATGGTCATGGATTGGAAGACAACATTGTTAACATGGTAATACTACCCAAAGTGATTTACAAATTCAATGCAATCTCTATCAAAATTCCAATAGCTGTTTTTGCAGAAATTGAAAAGCTGATCTTCAAATTCATATGGAATTGCAAGTGGCCTGAAATAGTGCAAACAATACTGAAAAAGAATAGCAATGATGGAGCACTCACACTTCCCAATTTCAAAACTTGCTATAAAGCTACAGTAATAAAAACAGCATGGTAGTGGTATAAAGATAAACATATACAGACAAATGAAACAGAACTGAGAATCCAGAAATAAACTCACACATGTATAGCCAACTGATTTTCAACAAGGGTGCCAATGCTATTCAACAGAGAAAAAATAGTCTCTTCAACAAATGGTGCTGGGACAACCAGAGAGCTATATTCAAAATAATAAAGATGGGCCCTATCTGACATCATACACAAAAACTCAAAATGGTTCCACAACTTCAATGTAAAAGTTAAAATCATAAGTCTTACGAAAACAGGAGTAAATCTTCATTACCTTGGTTTGGCAATGGATTCTTAAATATGACATCAAAAACACAAGCAACAAAAGAAAATAAATTAGGCTTCATCAAAATTAAAAACATTTTGTATCAAAGGATATATCAAGAAAGTGAAAGACAACCTAAAGAAAAGGAGAAAATATCTGCAAACCATATATCTCACAGGAGTCCAGTATCAAGAAGATATAAAAAACTCCTACAACTCAACAACAAAAATACAAACCACCAATTTTAAAATTAGACAAAGGACTTGGATGGACATTTATCCAAAACAGATATACAAATGGCCAACAAGCACATAAAAAGATGTTCAACATCATTAGTCATTAGGGAAATGCAAATCAAAACCACGAGCTACTACTTCACATTCACAGAATGGATATAATTGTTTTTAAATTGTTGACAAGGATGTAGAGAAATTGGAACCTTCAGACACTGCTGATGGAAATGTAAAATGATTCAGCTGCCATGGGAAACAGTTTGGCAGTTCCTCAAAAAGTTAAACATAGACTCACCATACGACCCAGAAATTCCACTCCTTGGTATACACCGGAGAGCACAAACAAATCCATTCACACATATGTTCATAGCAGCACTAGTCACAGTAGCCAAAAGGTAGAAACAACCCAAATGTCCATTGCCAGATGAGTGAATGCATGAACAAATTGTTCTTCAGCCATAAAAAAGAATGGCGCACTGGATGAGTCTCAAAAACGTTAAGCTAAGTGAAAGAAGTCAGACACAAAAGGTCTTACACAGCATGATTCCACTTATGTGAAATATTTACCACACAGGTAGTAATTTTTACCAGAATAGGTAAGTCCTTAGAGACAGAAAGCAGACTGGTGGTTAGCTAGGGGCTGGCAGGAGGGTAGGGAGAGGGGGGTAACTGCTTAATGGGTATGAAGTTTCCTTTGGGATATGAGAATGTTTAGGAACTAGGTTAGATAGAGTTGGTGGTAGCACAACCTTGTGAATGTATTAAATGCCACTAAACTGTTCACATTAAAATGGTTAATTTTATGTTATACAAAGTTTACCTCAAAAAAAAATACTTATAGAAGAACTTAGAATCAAGAAAGGCAAACACAACTTTAAAGAACAAGGTAGAAGAGCGCATCCTACCTGTCTTAGTTTGTGCTTCTATAACGAAGTGACAGAGACTGAGTGGCTTATAAACAACAGAAATTGATTTCTCACAGTTCTGGAGGCTGGAAGGCCGATCTCACAGTGCCAACATGCTCAGGTTTTGGTGAGAACTCTCTCCACTGTCAACTTCTCACATGGAGGAAAGAATGGAGAGACAGAAAGCAAACTCTCTCATGCCTTTTTATAAGGGCACTAACTAATTCGATTCCTAATTATAGGAACATCACCAACCAAAGGCTCCACCTCCTAATACCAAGGCATTGGGGACCAGGATTTCAATTTCAACACATGAGCTTAGGGAGGACACAAATATTCAGCCCATAGCATTACCTAAAGCTAAATTTATTACTACACTTATTATTAAAACAGCACGCTATGCTAATCCAAAAGAAATATACAAAAAGACACAGAGAGCCCAGAAACAAACGCATGAAAATAAGAAAAACTGTTATATGGCAGAAATTGGCATTACAAATCCATGGGAAAGGACAGACTCTTCAATAAGTAACACAGGGACAAGCGAACACCTGTGTGGAAAAATATCAATTCAATCCCAATATACACAAGAAGCAAAACCATGTAGATTAAATCCCTCGATGTGAAAAGCAAAACTTTAGAGCTACCAAAATTAAAACTAAGGAGACTATACCTTCAAGGCAGAAAAGCATTCCCTGAGCAAAATCCAAAAAACAATACCACAAAGGAAAATACTGACAACTTCAATTATATTAAAACTTCAGTAAAACTAAAGACACCATACACAAGTATAAAAATAAGGCATCCATTTCAAGAAGATATGTGTAATGCAGCTACCTAACAAAGAATTCATCCAGAATGGATAGAAAATTCCTACAAATGAATATGAAAAAGGAGAACGACCCATGAAGAAAACTGGCAAAAAGTGTGAGTGAGCAACTCAAAGACTAGGAAACCCAAACCACCAAAAAATATGTTTTTAAAAATATTTACCTAACTAGTAATGAGAAATAAAAACTAAAACTGGCATCAGATTGGTATTAAATATACAATACCACTGTTTGCAAAGATGTAAATCGGAGTGTAAATTGTAACCTACTTTAGATGCTCATTTAGCAACAAAATTTAGAGCCAATAACTCACATACTTTACAACTTACTAGTTCTATTACTAAGTTTTTACCTTGGAGGAGAAACACAGGTGCCCAAGAGCACATGTACAAGACTGTTTTTGCAGCAAAAATATGGAATTAACCTAAAAAAATGTCTCAACAAGGGAATATATAATTTTTTGGTTTACTCACACAATGGAATATCTAAGTAGATAAAATAACTGAACCACAGCCCAATATGTCAACATACATTAAATCATTAATGTTGAGCAGGGCCGGCCGAGTGGCGCATTGGTTAAGAGCTGACTTGGGACGCCAGAGAGCCCCAGTTCAGATCCCACATATGAGGGCCAGTGACACTGCCCTCTACAGCTAAGATGCTGAACAACAGCTCAACCTGGAGCTAGGCTGCCATGAGTCGCCAGCGACGTAGGCTGCAGCCCCTGCTGCAGTGGGTTGTCATGGGCTGCTGTGTGTAGCCAGTAGCTGCCGTGAGCGGCCGTCCAGAAGCCGGCAACTGATCTGCCTTGCCCAGGAAGAGCGCAATGATGGTACCAGCTTGGGCCAGTGAAGCAACGTCCTCCACAACTAGACTGAAGAACAAAAGGACAGCAACTTGTCTGTTCCCCTTCCCCCAATTCTCCAGCGCTGTTTCCATCCTCCAATTCCCCAATAAAAATCTTTAAAAAAAAAAAAATTGAGCAAAAAGAAAAACTTGCAGAATGCGATATATATATATATATGTTTAAGAACATGCAAAACAGTATATTGATATATAGTTTACATCATAATTTAATGTATATCATATATAATTTAATTTACATCATATATAATTTATATCAATATTTATGTTGTAGAAGAAAAAAACATGTATTGAGAAAGACAATGTCAAACTCAGCTAAAGGTTTACCTCAAAAAGGGTAATCTTCAGCTAAAATAGAAAAATGTTAAGATTTGAAATGGTACAGTGACATTAATATGATCTGTTAAGACTTTTATTGGATTGTCAGAAAAGTCATGATGTATTTTTTCTATGTTTTTCATTGCAAAACTGCATCGTGACTTTTCTGACAACCCAATATATATGTTTATAAGTCTTTAAAAAACAAGAATACAGAGGACTTATACCAGATATCAAAACATACTATTATAAAACTATGAAATTAAAATAGTATGGTGCTTTTGGGAATAACCAGAAAGATCCATAAAGGGGTTTAAAAAAAAGAACTCTACATATTGTGATATATATTGTTTATTTAACTAATCTCATGTTGACAGATATTTGGATCCTTTACAGTATGTCTGTCATGTTACAGCTACAGGGGAAATTCTTGAATGTTTCTTTGTGCACTGATGTGAAGATTTCCCAAGAATAAGTTCTTAGAAGAATTGCTAAATCAAGAATATGCACTTTAAGTTAGTGTCTATTACTAAATTGTTCTTTATAAGAATGCTATTAATTTAGACGTACACCAACAGTGTAAGCACAGGAGGAATCAGCTGCTCACTGTCCACCACCCCCAAGGGTATCACCATTCCTTTTAAGTAGAGGAAGAGATCTAGGTCATGAAAAGGGAAATGTTTTATAATGGCATCACAAATTCACAGAAAAATAATTCACATTTATTATTATATACATAACACATATATACCAAACAGATATAAACTTCATATCAGATGCCACCTTACTGCCAAATAATTGAAGGAGTCATGCACGCACATGTAACTTTATAAATAAACTTATAGATATAACCATATATAGCTATATAGAAATAGTTTTAGATACATAAATACATACAATTGTGCCAGATCTCAATTTAGCACAAGGACTGGCCTATTTTTTCAGATGCTAGGGTCTGGTTTCTGACAGAAAAATGCTGCAGAAACACTGCACATTATATCTAGATAACCCAATCTATATGCCAGAAATGCATAAATTAATGACATAAATACATATTAGAATAAAAACAAAAAGGAAGAAAGATAAGGCAATAACTTATCTGAAGTCTCAAAAAGTGCCAATGACCTAAATGAATGTACCAGAGCCTCAACTAAGTGAAAAGGACTATCTGAGACTCCTAGAATCTGACTCCAAATAATATATGATTTAAAAATGATGTTAAGATTTGAAAAGGTTTAAATTTTTCAGTAGTGTCTGAGTCAAAATTAATCTTCTATAATATTTTCCAATAATCCACACTTAGTATAATGCTTGGTACATAACAAATAATCAAAAACACTTGCTGAATAAATGAATGTGACCAATATTTTTTAATGGTAACATCACTAAGGAGATGTCAAGAATTCTGCAAAAGCAATAGGGGCTGATTTTATAAATATGTAAATGTCAAAATATAAAAAGAAAACAAGACACACATTGTTCTTTATAGTCTCCAGACTACTTCAAATTCTTTTTTTTCCAGATGTGTGTGTGTGTGTGTGTGTGTGTGTATGTCTTGTCCCTAAAAGTTCTCATTAAAACATAGAGAACACTTTCAAAGGTATCTCTCAATATTAAGGTTAGGAAATTGCAATCTTGAAAATTTCACAGGGTCTGAGGCTGGAATTACTCAAGGACTCTTGTTTTCCACAGAATCTAACCTAAAGCCTTAGATAACAAATTAAGAGATGTAATTGTTAACTGGGCTCAAAAATGACACCTGGAGGTACTTTAGTAAATATACCCATTAATTTCAGTCTGGCATATAAAATGTTCAATAAATTAAACTTTTAAACTTATGAAAAACCAGAATGTATAAAACAGTATTATATTCATTTCCTTTTTAAATTGGTACAGATTTTATTATACAATCATATATAGTCGCCCCATTTATCAGCAGGGGATACATTCCAAGACCCCCAGAGGGTGCCTGAAACTTCGGATAGTACTGAGCCCTTATATATACTGTGCTTTTTTCTATATATACATACCTTTTCACTTAAAGGAAGCACTTTATGGCTTTTCTTTCGCATATCCAAATTGCCAGCATCACTACTCTTGCGCGTTGGGACCATTATGAAGTAAAATAAGGGTCGCTTGAACACAAGGACTGCGATACCATGACAGTCCATCCGGTAACTTGAGATGGCCACTAAGTGACAAAAGGGCAGGGAGCGTACACAGCATAGGTACGCTGGACAAAGGGGTGATTCCTGTCCAGGAGGGACAGAGTAAGATGAAGTCATATTTCATCATGCTACTCAGAACAGTGCACAATTTAAAACTTATGAATGGTTTATTTCTGGAATTTCCCATTTAATATTTTCCAACCATGGTTGACCACGGGTAACTGAAACCACAGAAAGCCAAACCATGGGTAAGAGGGAACTACCGTAATACTATATAAATGAATTATAGTCACTTACAAAATGATTTTTTAAACCTTAATTTTTATATATAGAAACAACACTGCTAATTTTTTTATTTTCACAGTATTTGTGATGTACTGAACTAAATTACTGTACAGTCTTCAGTTCCCTACTTCATAAAATTACTCGTATTTCTTATGTATGAGCTGGAAGGAATCTTTAAAGATCCAATAAATTTCCTCATTTCAGAAATAAGGCACAGAGAAGTTGATAGCTTACTGAAATGCACTCTAACAAGTAAGGACACTGCTGAAACTAGAGCCTCTATCTGTTAAAATGGAGCCCAATATTCTTTTAAATATACAATGATGCTTTCCTTCTGGGCTACATAAAATTCCAAGATAGTTCATTGAAATGAGTGCCCTTTGAAGGAGATTTTCTTCATAACAAATCCTAAATCCCAATCTGTAAATGAATCTCCAGTGCATTCTTCATTACGGCCATGTTCTTAACGGAAAAATGTTCCAGCAAAAATTCAGTGGCAATCAAATAAACTTTTCTGACTGAATGCAGAATTATGGAAAATGAAAAGCAGCAAAATGATTTTCCTAGCCATACTTTACATGTAGAGTCAGTCCAAACTATAAGTTAAATATTCTTATAAGTTTCAAACAATAGTAAACGTAACATTGGCCCATTTAATCAGTTAATGTTTACCATGTACTATTGATTCTGAATAGATATTTGGCTTCTGTGGTGCCAACTTTCCAACTTTCAGTATGATCTAAATTTTATAGCATTTATAAAAATGCAGTAGTAATACCTAACGTACAGCTCTGATGTGAGGATTAAAGGCTAAATATGTGAAAACGCTCACTATATACTCCATTGTTTTCTTCCCTTTTCCCTAAAGAAGGAAAAATTCAATGTGAGGGCATGCAAAATACCTTAGATACATTTATAGGAACACATATGTTCTAGATAGGGTCGATACAAATTATTCCTTAATTTTTGAAATTAGATTTTATAAGGGCCTTTATTAAAACTATATCCTTCTCACTTTAAGACATCATTCCTCCTACTTTTGTATCTTCTCTCTCAGTTCTTTCTTGCATTTTGTTTTTACCTTCTCTTGTCGAATTTGTCACCTTGCCATGGACATCATTTATTCAAGAGATATACACTTTTACTAAGGACCATATGTACTTCAAACATTGTTTATATAAAGATAAATAAAAGACAGTCACTTGATCTCAAGAAGCCCATGTTCTATTGGGAGACACAGATAAGTAAGCAAATGACTGTAAATATGCAATCATAGACGATATATGAGAAAGATAAGAGTAGAGAGGAAAGACTACCTAAAGGAAGGAAATAAGTCTATATGTGGATTTGGGTAACCTCAGCTGTTAAAATGGATAAATTAATATTAACAAGACCCTGCAGATCAGAGAACACTATTAGGAAATAACATTAAATGCATATCACTCAAAGTAATTTCAAACACAGTTTTACAATAAATAATGATAAAAAATAAGATCCACTGAAGCTGAATAATAATGAATATCAATTATAATTTTATATATAGATATATACATATATGTGTAGTCACAGGATGTGGAGTACAGCATAGGGAATAGAGTCAATGAAATTGTAATAGCTATAGATACGATGTCAGAAGGGTAGCAGATTGGGGGAGAGGGGTTATCACTTTGTGACGGGTATAAATGTCTAACTATTACATTATTTTGTACACCTGAAACTAATATAAATAAATAAATAAATAAATAAAGATCTAATCTTAAACTACATGCTTTAGAGGCTTACATAACCTACATTAAATATATTCTAATAATTTGAAAGGAATATTCTGAGATTGTGTTTTATCCTTTAATAAGACACTCTAAAAGAAATATTAATAAATAAGAGTAAATAAACAATGCATACCCTAAAACACTTCTTATAAGACCCCAAAAAAATTCTAAAAAGGCTAACATAGCTTTGAAAGCAAAGAACAAACTATTGCTTGAACCAATTTTATTTCCTTGAAACATTTAATGTCATCCACTACCTACTGTTCCCCTATTAACATGCAACTTCTGGGGCTTTGTACACTATGTCATCTCCTGGAACTTCCAACACTTTCTGACCAACAGGAAAATCAGGACTCACACCTTGGCGTTCTGCATTTTAACCATACCATACTAATATTTTATTCATTTCTGAGAAGAATGAAAAACATATTGCTACATTCAGTGATTTTGTAATGCTTAACTAAAAGAGCAAAGTCACTGTCACTTTGCTCAGGATCAAAATTAGACTTTAAATAAGAGGATACAAAATGTCATCTGCTGAGCAGCCCCAAAATACAGCCTCTTGCAAATCACTACTAATACTTAGGAAAGACACAGAAAATGATAAAAACTCCAGACTATCGAAGAAATAAGAGCCATCATGTCAGAATCTGGGAGAACTGTTCACTAATTTAGAACCATACCTAGAGTACACAGAGCCAAGCCTTAACCTCATGAAATAAAAAAATGCCCCAATTCCTACCCCACCCTAATGGTAACTTATCTGAGCTCAAGGGTCCATCCCAATGAGAAAATGGAACAGAGACCTCCATGCAGTCTGAGTACTGTTCAACTTGCCTTTCCCCACAGCCTCTTCCCAACTCTTCTCTTAATTTCCAACTAGCTAGGTTCCTATCAGACAGCAACTCCTGGAGGATGAGGGAAACAAGTGCATGGGAAGTTGAATGAACAACTACATTCTAGGTGGTAAGGGACAAACAAGAAAAAGCTCAGGAGCTGTCCATGCTGCCAACTGTGCTCTGAATTTGGGAATGACATAAAAATCTACTCTATCGCCAAAACAACTGAGAGAACTAAGGATTCACAGAATACCTAAAAATAGACTGAGAGCTGTACAAATGAACTTTCCAACTATAGAGCTGAAAAGGGTATTCATTCAATATATAAGTAGACAAAAAAAATGTGACAAAGGCATCTACATCACAGACTGTTGACAAATCTGAAGTATAAACGTATCTAACCTTATTCACATCTAAGAGTAAAGGGAAGCAGGAAAAACAACCATGAGCCATTGAGGGGAATATATTACAAGGGAAAGTCTAGCAGACGTAGAAGACAAAATGAGGTAACCTCCCCAAAACAGGAGCAGAAAGCACTAAGTAAAGAACAGGATAGGGAAAAAAAGGACTGGAAGATGGATGAGATGAGGAAAAATAGTAAGAAAATTAAAATTACAATAATGAGATTTTAATACTCTGCTTTTGCAATAAAAATCAAAATGAATCAAGCAAAACATACTGATCATGACATGAACTACTTGAGAAACTCTCACTGAAGCACACTGCCATCTGGACTAGCCACATTTCAATTCAATAGCCACATATCATTAATGACTACCATATTGGCCAGCACAGGTTTAGAATGTAATATCTAGTACAATGTCACATATCTAGTTAGTAGAACCAAGACACTACTTTAGGTTCTTCTAAGTCCTAAGTCTATGTTCTTTCTGTTTGAGGAAACCAGCAGGAGTTAACATGCACCAGACCCTCAAGTAATTCAGACTAACAAAATCCTGTCTGAAGGACGAAACTTACTGGCAGTTCACAACTGTATTTAAAAAATAAAACTTCGGCTGGCCGAGTGGATTATTGGTTAAGAGTTGGCTTGGCAATGCGAGCACTGAGCAGCAGGGCCACCGGTTCAGATCCCACATATGAGGGCCAGTGACGTTACGCCCTCTACAGCTTAGATGGTGAACAACAGCTCGACCTGGAGCTGGGCTGCTCTGAGTCGCCAGCGACAGTGTAGGCTGCATGGGCTGCAGTGGGCTGCCGTAAGCTACCATGAGTGGCCAGCAGCAGGCGTGAGCTGCTGTGAGCCGCCGTGAGCGGCCATCCAATGGCCCGCAAACAACTGCCTCACCCAGGAAGAGCACAATGATCATACCAACATGGGCCAGTGAAGCGACATCCTCCACAACTAAACTGAAAAACAAAAGGACAACAATTTGTTTCCTTTCCCAATTCCCCAACGCTGTTCCCTTCCCCCAATTCCCAATTTAAAAAAATCTAAAAAAAATAAATAAATGGAACTACAAAGCCCATTTATATAATGCTATTATATAAAACAAATGTCAGTTTCAAAAAAAAATGAAAGAAATTAATAAGTAAAATTTTAATTAGGTCTATTATATAAACAAATTATTATACTTCATGTATATTAGTCTATATTTACAACAACATTTATGCTTATTATAACCAATACCTGTTTTGGTTACTTTAAAATCACAGATGCTAAAAATGACCATCATCAACATCAAACTACACACTCTACATTGTTATTGTCTTGTATATTGTTTGAAAACTCTGAATTATCTATGAACCAGTTAATAGAAGGGAACATATAGGTTTTCTCATGAAAATACTTTATCTTAAATTCATGTAATATCAATCACATAAATTTAAATATTAATTAATCATAGTGTATATTTCTCCAGAATCCACAGAAACTGGGAGGTACCCTGGACTCCCTCCTCCTCCTACCTTAACCCCCATATTCAATCACTCACCAATTGCTGGCAACTAATTCAAAACTTTTTGAACACCAATAAGGAGGTGAACCTGGCCTGCCATCTAGTCTCTTCATCTAGGCCCACACCACAATCTCAGCTCCAGCCATACTGAACATTTCTCAGATCCTCCATGATACTAAGCTTTGTTTACCTTAGGGCTCACACAAGTTATATCCTCTGCTTTGGCCACGTTTTCCTCCACATCTCTACTTCACTCAGCGATCTCCTACTTGTTCTAAGTTTCAGAGCCACTGCTTTCTCAAGGAAGCCTTCCCTATTCCACTGCCACCCCCCACCCCCACCCTGTTGCCTCCACAGGCTACGTGCTGTGATAGCGCTGAGAACAACTTCATAACACTCATCACACCTCAAAAATAAATCTATTTATTTAATGCCCATCAACGCCCTAAATGGGAAGCTTCATACAAACAGGGCCTGACACACAGTGGACATGCAATACACATTTGCTGCTAGCTAGTTTGGTTATAAAATGTTCCTTTAAATACGATTCTTATGTACTTTTGAAATATTAATCTGTGCCCAAATTTTCAGAAACATGTACAGTATTTAAAGGTAAGAAGACTCAGAATTAAAAGATTCAATTGAAACCATAATTATTGATAATACTAATAGCTACTATTTATTGAGCATTTACTAAATGCTAGGAACTGTGTTGAGCACTTTGCATGTACTACCTCATTCAATTTACCAATCTGTAAAGTAGATGCCACTGTCATCCAAAGGAAACAACTTAGGTATAAAGTTTAAAAATTTGCTCAAGATCACACATCTAATCAGTGACAAACTAGGGTATAAATCCATGTAGTCTAACTCCAGAGCTTAAGTACCTAACTACTATAATAAGCTAATTCATTAATAAAGAAAAGCCAATTCAACAACTATCTGTTAAATACTGTGAATAAAAAATAATGGCCATAATTTCTTTTCCATTAGTAGTTATCCATTAAAGTAAGATTCCTCTATCCTGCACCCTTCTACACACACACACAAAATTAAGATAAATTATCAATTTGCATTTTCCAAATTAAGAAATGTTTTTCTGACCCACACCCAAAGTATGATCTTAGTACCAACTAATTCTATTAAAATGCTACATTGCTGAATCACTTATAAATAAGTTAATGTTTACACATTAGTTTGATGTTTGCTATTTCATATTTTAAATGTACTATTTGAATGATCTCTAATTTAAAATGTACTTCATTGCTCCAATTAGAAGACTACTTAGCACTACAGACTGTGTTTTCAGATAAGGTAAGTAACAACTGACAAACTACTAAGCAAATACAAAAATAAACTGATAAAACCCAGAAAAATTTATAGAGATAATACAGGGATCCCCTGCTACCTGAACTCCCATTACTTGAATTCTTGTTTTTCCAAACTCAGGAACCAAATAGATTATAATACATTTCCACATATATCACTTGCTACACAGATTCTCACTATCCAAACTCAGAATTTAGGTCACTCCCCATCCCTTGCTATCAGAACTCAATAACCAATATCTCACTCCGAACTCTGGAACCTAATAGCTCTGGATAGCAATACACAAGCATCTGTATTCACAGGCCGTAGAAATTTAAGAATTCCTGTTTAAGAGATTTCAGTAGACTTTTAAAATATGAATAAAATGTACATATCTGTATTTTCATTCGAATTTTAAATTTTAATTCCACTTAACAGAATTTTTCTATGTGAATGTTTTTAAACTGCAATGTTGTCACATATATTTTTTAACCTTTAAACCACACTTAAAACATAAGGGAAGCTTTAATACATATATGACAGATAGAGTTAAATAACGTTAATGAGTGACTGTCAAAGCGGTCTGAAGCCACTCTTAACATTGATTTTTTTTCAAATATTTATCATAGTTTATATAAATACCACAGGAAATGGGTTTTTAAGGAAAACAATACTTTTGGCGTTAATTTTTCAGCAGCTTATTTCGCAGATCACATCATTTTTCTTCAAGTCACAAAGAGTGAAAGGCAAAATAAAAGAAACACATACAGAAGAGTACAGAAGTTGAAAATGAAGGCAAAAATCCAAATTAATATAGTTACAGAATAATGGCATGAAACAATTTTAGAAGTAACTACTCCATACGGTTGAGCCAAAAGTCAAAGACCCAGCAAGCAAATAATAAATTAACTAGATTGAGAAAAAGAAAAACCAGCTCTCATGAAAACAGTGCATTTTCCCAAGTATTTAACTTAGGCTCACATTTGAACCTAAGCTTTTCCAAAAACCTTGTACTTGATGAAAAGTTAAAAACCAATGCCAGTTGAAAATGGCATTCATGCATATGATTTTTATCACATACTCAAAAATTATTCTAAGAAATAGAGAAAAGAGGGAAATGATTTAGCAGGTAAAAAAAAACAAAAACAAAAAACTGTAGGTTTGAGAAAAGCAAACTACTTTCCCAAACTCTTCTTTTGATACAAATTACATAAATGATTTAAAGGGGTTGTAACTAGAGCTCCCATTTTATCCTAATTCGACCAAACTCTACGAAGAGCTCACTTCTGATCTCGTAATTGTAATTTGAAAGAGAGTGAACCCTTTAATCGACCATATTCTAATAGTTACTTGACACACTCCATCCTTCACATAAAAAAAAAAAAATCGGGGCAAAATTAAATTTAAAAACACAGCCAAAATTTGTCTATGAGGCTCACAAAGTGAAATACCTGAAGAGTCAATGACATCTTTAACTGACTGCATATATAGAGCACCAAAACACGTCCTCTGAAAATAAGAACAATGGGAATATTTTTGCATGTTAAGAAATGACAGGTATATTCTGCCCATGTTTGTCTTCCTAAAAAGCTAAGATTCACTACTAAGCTTTAACCACAAGCCAGAGAATGAAAGCCCTTTGGAAGGAAACAAACCCATAGGAGCTGTCAGGATTCAATATATCTATTTCACTGGGTGGCACCAAGAATGCCAACACACTCTTAATAAATGAAGGTGCAGCATATGTCATTATTGCTTTAGGTTATCTCTCTGGGCACAAAGGTTTCTCCTATATAAAACGAAGGAGCTGGACTTTGGATGGGGCTCTGGAAACCCTGTCTATGGTTCTATTCAAACAGTTCTGAAATAACAATACAACTCTTGGAAAATTACATTTCACTGCAAAAAAAAACCAAAAAAAACCAAAAACCAAAAAAAATCTGCTGCAATAAACCATACCTTGCTCTGCCAAGTGTTAATACCAGAACTTCTGAAATAAACAAACCTGTGTCTATGTTCATCCGGTCCATGAATCAGGAAGACTCCGGGATTTTTAGCCCCTTTGCTGGCATCTACATGAGGAATTAACACATCTTCCAAACCCAGATCAAAGCGTTTGTGTTTTGAAGAGTCTGGAAGGAAGAAGAATGCCCCAAAACACAGGGTGATGAAGGCACTTAGAATGAGGAGGAGGATAAACTTCTCGGAAAGTCTCAAGGTTGCCCTGTGGTGTGGGAAAGAAGGTGGCCCCAAGTTCAGAGGTGGTATCCTTCGTCCAGACAGCGGCAGCAGGGCTGGGGTAGTCATTGTTTACGCTCTTGGACACAATATTTTATAAAGTTCTCATCTTATATCAAACGTACAATACATTGAACAGTCTTCAAAATCTTGGCCAACATGGGGAAATGCAATTTTTCTCCTCGTAAAGGCTTGTGCTTTTTTAATAGGGCACCTCTTTCACGCTCGTTCAATTACATTCAGAAACGTGTGCCCCCCTCCCCCCCCCAAAACGATCACTAGTTTCTGTCCGGTGCTGTCTTCTTTGCCATTTGGCTTTCAGGACCTCATCGGGTTATTACCACCAGGCTACTCTTCATGCCTAAGGGTGGGTCAGGCAGGCAGCACTGCAGAAAGGATGCAAGGTGGGTGCTTCCATTGCCTGCACCTCAGTGAGATGCTCCGATGTGGTCTCCCGCCCCCACGGGGAACCTGGCCAGATCCGAGGCGTTGTGGAAGGTTCCCTTCACCTCCTCCGATTCCAGAATCTCTCGACCTCGGTGGTGGAAAAATAGGGGTCTCTTCGGAAGTCTGCCAACAGGGAGGAAGGTCTCCCGCCTCGCCGGGAAGCCGAAGCAGCGGCGCTGGGCGAAGCGGCAGAAGGTGTCGGACGCCGCGCCTCGCGACGCGGCCCCCTGGCCCCGGGCGCCCGGGAGAGCTCCCACGCTGCCCACTCGACAGCCGGCGCGAAGGGCATCCGCGTCCCAAATACCTGCGCCCTCCCGGCCGCCGCCGCCGCCGCCGCCGTTGCTACCCGCACGGCTCCGTCAGGGAGCGGAACTTCCTCCTC
>NW_017731699.1:45036-54596 GCF_001890085.2 Hipposideros armiger
GGGCTCTGGTCGTGGAGGTTGCGCTGCAATTAAGGGCTGCTGGAATGAAGGGCTTCTGACGGCTAAGGCCAACCTTTCATCTTGCTCTGTGGAAGTCTTGCCTTTAATTACAGACCATTGGTCCCAAGGGCTCAGCGCCAGGGGCTCAAACTTCTTTCATGCGGCCAGAGTGCACGTAGTTGGGCACCCGAGGCTCGTTTCATCAATATTGAGCACTAACCATGTGCCAGGCTCTGTGTTAAAAATAAAATGGCGACCATGCCCTTTCCATGAGGTTTCCTTTGAGGAGTCGATGACAGCGGCCTATATGACCCTATGTGACAGCAGCCTTCTGGTTCAAGGCCTAGGAGACACCCGCCTGCCATCTCCTTCACACTCCTTACCAGCACCCTCCCCTACAAGATACTGAGTATGAACTCGGAGGTGCTAAAACCCAAAATGACAACAGTATTGTGTAAATTCGGACTTAAAAGCAATCTAAGAGGATTCTGTTATCCATAGTATTGAGAAGAACCACGTTGTGATTAAGTCCAAAGAAAGTCTTTGCAATACACGTATATTCTCGCTTCCAGATTGTTTTATTCTAACATTAGGATAAGTTGCCATCCCCTCCACGCGTTTTTACTGGTGACTGGCAATTGGAGAGGGGGCCCTTAAGTGACAGGGGGGAAAAATCAGCCTTAGCTTAAAAACCAAGCAAAATATCCCCATGTTCATTGGCACAATTCAAAGTACATTCCAGTCTGCACTATTTCCAGAAACTGCATATCTAACCACCTACTATATGACAAAAGAAGTCATTGTCACGGACCCTGCTTCACCAAAGAAAACAAAGACATACAAATGTTAAGGGCCAGCTCTCACCAGTTCGCCCAGTCAGGCTGGCGGTAAAGAGGGCCCAATGAAAAGTGAGATTTCTGTTGGACACTTGTGACACGTAGATGTAAGGAACGCCCTGCCTTCTTTATGTGTCTTTTTAAAACGTCAATTTTATGAGTAGGTTTCTAATGCTGAACCTCTCTGAAAGGAAAAGAAACACTTTGGTTTCCTACTGTTGAGGTCATTATTTTCCATGAAAAGAACAGGGAAAAATAAATATTGACCTCTGAATGAAGTAGCAAGTTATAAGAGTCTTGAAAAGTAAATATTATCTAGGTTGACATCAAATCGTTAACCACAGAGATATCAATCACATGAACCTGAAATCATAGCTGACAAGTGCGACCTATGCAGGCTCAGCCTATTAGCAGGTGGAGAAGGCTTGTATGTGCCCGTCCTCTTTCTTGCCCTTGCCTGTTTTGTAAAATTCATTTTTCCTTCAGGAGAGTAAAAACATCACGACTTAAATCATCTGTGTTATTACAGATGAACGAATACAGTCTGCGCTTCTAAGGCCATTGACAATGCTATTGGTTACTTTATTATAATCCTACACCGGCATTAAAAAGTGTGGGGCGTGTGTGTGTGTGTGTGTGTGTGTGTGTGTGTTGTCTTCTACAGACTAGGTCTGTCTCAAATGAGTTTTAAAAGAATCAGGATTGTCTTGTTGGGTTATTTTTTAAAGCAAATTGCGAATTTATGCATAAATTATGATTTACAAGTATATAAAATATGCATATAAAAAGATCAAAAGGGAATATTTCAAAAATGTTATAGCTGTCATGTTAAGATGTTGGAATTACATGTGATTTTTTCCCATGTATCCTGTTGGTGTCACTTTTACAATTAAATAAATAATTTTAAAGAAACTGGTACTTGAGAAAGTTAAGGTCAGATATCAAATAGGTGGACTCAGTTGTATCAAGGTGAACACACAGATGGCTCCATCTGAGGGCAATCAACAGAAAGCAGAGGGTACTCAAAATAAATAAATATGCCAACTGTTAATACCAGAACTTCTGAAATAAACAAACCGGCACAAAAGGGAAAGATCTCATTCTGGAGAGTCTAAAAAGAATATGTCATCTTCAAAGAGTAGTTCTGCTTTGGTTGAACGTATAGACAAGATTCCATAGTGGCCACACAGTGGTGATTTCCCTTTTACAAATCCATATAAATTATTTAGTATTTTAGGAAATTAGACTTATACAATTCCTAACAAAACAAAATGTATCGTCCATATTTCAGATTTATAGGCCCATTCCTGAGATCCACTTAATGTATTGCCATATAAAAATTACTTGTATTTGTTCAATCATATGTTCAGTTTTCCATGACTGAAACAATTTTATCACCTATTACACACACACACACACCGTCTAGCTCTGTGTTAAGTGAAACTGGAGCCATGTGCTAGAGAAACAAAACATACAGTTGGTATGCAAAAAGAGGCCTTTGACTCACTCATATAACCTGTTCAGTCTTAGTTTCAACGAGTTCCCGAAGTATCCAAGGAAGATGTAAGAGGAAAATACAGGCATGACCATGTGTAGAGAAATGTAGGAAATGTAGAAAATGTGAGAGGGAAAAAAAAGAGCAAGCTTTAGCCCTGTGCTTTTCACTTCTGCATTCTTCTATGAAGCTTTTTTCCTCCGTGGTCAGAGGTAACCTGAAGTTCAATGTTATGCAACTGTCAAGTTAGCGCCATGAAAGACAGCAACGCCAAAAAACTTCAGCTGTCTCTCTGAGCCAAACTATTTGAGGCTGCTTTGCTTCTTCATTTATAAAAGTCCTCTGTTGTAGGACTACTGTGTGACAAGTCCTCTACTAAGTGCTCGAGATTGAAGAATTAAGTCAGAATCCATCTCAATGAGCTCACAGTCTCATGTGGGGAGATAGATGAGCACTGACAATTACAAGACAGGGAGAAGAGTGCTATTATAATAGAATAAAGCCCCCAGGGGCTCATGGGAACACTGCAGGGGTACCAGGCTGAGGGGAGGGGCATTGGGAGTGTGTCAGCAGAGGTTCCTGGATTAAGTGCCACCTGAGCTGAACCTTTCATTAGCCAGTAGGAGAGAAGGGTGGGGTTCTATCCTGGGCAGAACATGCACATAGTCACAGCGGCTTTTTCCTGCCATTTGTTCAGAACCCTTCTTCCCTGCATTACTCTTCCAATGCACAGCTTGCCTGGCTCTTGAATTGGGGAAGTGAAATTTACAACTATGAAAAAAACATATTACTATATAAACATGTCACTGGGCCTCTCTCAGTGCCTAATACAGAGCCAAGCAATGAGAAATCCAGTAGGTTAAGCTTCACTGGTCTCATAGTAAGTCTATTTGTGCTCTGAATCCAGCCATATCTACGGCTAGTTCATCCTGTGAACGTCTCAGTTACATAAGCCTACACATTTCTTTTTCAGTCAGTGAGTTTCTGTGGCTTGCAGTGTAAAGAGTCATGGCTAATATACAGTGTGTCTTTGCATAGAGGTACTGTGGCTGCCAGTACTATGTGAAGCATCAGTGGCTCTACAAGCATAAAGGATGAGAAGCCAGAGGCACCCACTCCTTCTAGCAGCCAACAGGCTTGAGCCAGGGACAAAAATGGGGTATAACCCAGAGAGAGCAGCTGTCTTCCTGGGCAGCCAGCGGGAGACAACCTAAAATTGAAAGGGCTGCACAGAGGTGAGATAGCAGAGGTATATCAAACCCAGCACCTAAAAATATTGGATGTGCAAATCCACCTTTATAAAGAGTAATCTGATGCCAAAGGAGGTTAAGCATTCTTCATAAATCCTCATATTCGAGTTGTTTTTAATCCACTCAAGGCAGTTAGCTTGAGAATATGTTTCACTGATTTATACATTCATTCATTAACTATTATCGAGCATCTTTTCTCTGCCAGGTGCTACACTGTGTTCTAGACATCTGAAGATGAATAAAATATGGGAGGCAGCTGGATATGATGAAAAAAATGTAGGTTCTGAAACTACAGAACCCTGGACCTAACCCCACCTTTGCCATTTACCGTGTGATCCTGGAAACCCTGGCAACCTTCCTTATGCTCAGCTTCTTTAGCTCTAAGATTAAAATTAAAATGCATGCCTCATAGGGTTGTTATGAGGATTAAATAAGATAATGTATGTGACAGTGCTTCTTCCATAATTGGGATTCAGTAGATATTAACTATTATTTTCCTTATAGGCCTCAGGATGAGTAAGGAGTTGGCAGGTGAAAGAGGTGGGAAGAGCCTGTGAAAAGATGTGAAAGAAAGAGAAAGAGCACAGCATGTGTTAGGGAAACGTCCTTTGCCCTGGCCCCATTTTTCCATGTCCCCCACCCCATATTCCATTAGAATGTAATTTTGGGCTCTTTTCACCACTACCCTTCACGCTCAGGAGTGAGTTACTTGACTGGTGAGCACCGTTACATTCATTGGCTCATAGTTCTTGACTGGATGGAGCTAATCTATTAAAAGATGCCCAATTACTGAGGATTCATTCTCTTGATCCCTTTCGGGCCCACACCAGTACAGACAATGAACTTGGGTAACCTTGTCTGCTCTGCAGACCCAAGTTTCCCCTTTGGTGGGCTGAGTGTTAGCAGGCTCGTTTGGGTTACAGATCTAGAACTTTGTTCTTTATTAACTTACTTATAATAAATCTGACATTTTAAAAATCTCCACTGTCTTATCCTCTTATTTCATCCAAGCTTTGTGCAGTTGTGTGTGTGTGTGTGTGTGTGTGTGTGTGTGTGTGTGTGTGTGTGTTGGGGGGGATGCAATTTATTGATCCTCTAAAGTAATTAACTATGGCTGGAACATAGATTGTAGAGAGAGGGACGGTGAGAGAGAAAGCCAGAGAGGTAAACAGAAAAATTTCTACCCAAGTTGGTGCAGTAAGGTCATGTTTTTGATCCACTCCCCTTACTGCACACAAATAGTAATGATTGCTAAAATATAGAAAGAGAAAACTAAAAAGACATAACCAGGCTCAAAAACAAAATAAGCCTTTTCGTAGATCAGAAATGGAACCAAAAAGGCACTTAGCACGTCTGAAGGCACAGGACCCCAGTGGACCTGTTTTGAAAGCCAAGAGTTTTGTCTGCTGCAGGGTGACAGAAACTACAGATGCTCCAAACAAGGTGGAGGGCAGGAGCCAGGCTTAGCTCTTGAAGTCAGGAGCTCATGAAAAGGATGGAAATAAACAGCTGCCAATCCACTGCCTGGGGAGGTGGAAGGACAAAGACATGACCTTGGAATCAGGACCCAAACCAAGCAGCTGGCCACGTGACTGGTTCTGCGATCTCCCCAACATCACTGTGGGGTAGGAGCATCAAAATGCCCACATTAGACCTGATTCTAGAGCGGAGGTCCAGGGAGGGGGAAATAAAAAATCATTGAACATGGAGGGGCAAGCACAGAGGGGCTGAGAGGAAAGAAACAACACTACATTAAAACACAACAGAAGAAAGCAAATAACAACTTCCCTCTCAACATGAGCCTGATGTTCCAAACACATATGCAAAACCTGATACTAAGAAAGAAGGCCAACAATCAGAACATGAATTTACTCTAGAGAAAATGAACTCTATGGAACAGTCTGGCAAAGATTTTTTTAATTAATTTTTTTGCATTCTCAAAGTGACAAATGAAGGCATGACACTCATCTAAAAAGGACAAGAAATTAGGGAACAGATACAAGCTGAATTAAGAACAGGTAAACATGAAAAATAACTAATAGAAATCTTGAAAATAAAAATATGGTCATTGAAAAAGTCAATAGATGGAGTTAACTCTAAAGCTGAAAGTTGAAAAGTAATGAATTAAAGGGGTGTACTGAAGAATTCACCCAGAACATAGTATAGAATAATAAAGAGATTTTAAAATGTGGGGAAAAAACGTTAAGATTCACAGGGTTCTATTGAGTAGTGCCAACATATGTCTAATAGAATTTCCAGAAGGAAAAACTGAAAACTGAGGGAAGAGTGGAGAAGTTGTACTTAAAAAAAAAAAAAAAAAGGAAGAAAAATATGACTGAAGGTTTTCTAATCAAAACATCGGAACACCATGTGTACTGAGCAAGATAAACGAAAGTAAACTAACACTTTTGTCACATTATTGTGAAACCACAGAGCAATAAGGATAAAGATAAAATATCAAGTTACCAAAGGGAAAATATTGATTATCTACAAAGGGAACATTACTAGAGTTCTCAGAAGCAGCAACAAGAACAAGAAGACAATTGAATATCTTAGAAATATTGAATGGAACACTATCAACCACGAATTTGATTTCAAGATAAACTGTCATTTAAGGGAGAGGGCAAACAAAGACATTTCAATCATAAAAGACTAAGAGAGTTTAACACTCACAGACCTACACCCAAACCACTACTAAAGAATGTATCTCCATCCATAAGAAAAAATTAGCCCAGAGGGAAGGCATAGGATATAAGAGATACCAGTGAGGGAAGAGATTAATAAAATGTGATGGTAGAATTAAAACTAACTACTCTATTGTTAAAAATAATAATAACAAGAAGAAAGGAAATACATGATGTGTAGTTAAAGCTTGCTAAGGCCTTTGTCATGTTTGGGAGAGGTGTAGAAATAATGACTTTGTCTGAACACTTTGTCTCTAAGACATTTTATATTAATAAAAAGCTGAGCTAGCACTTCAAAACCTGCAGAGAGAAAAGAGTGGCTGAGGGCTGGGGAGATTTGATATAGAAAACTGATCATTCAATAGAAGGCCAAAAAGGAAAAAAAAGAAGAAAAGAAAGGCATGTCCAACACCAAATATACACGAAATAGAAGAGTAGAATTAAATTTAAATATCTCAGTATGCATAATAACTAAACAGATTTAAATTACTGATTAAAAGATTATCAGATTCATTTAAAATAATATTCAGGTATATAATGCTAGCAAAAGACATATAAAACTAAACCACAGAAATACTGGACATAAAGGGATAAAAAAGATAAATTACCAAAATCCTATCAAAAAGAAAGCTGATGAAGCATTGTTAATAGCAGACAAAAATAGTCTTTTAAAGCAAATGTATTAATAGAAATAAAGAGGGTCACTACCAAGAAGCTAAATGTAGCTAATAACATCGCTTTCAATCACAGAAAGCAAAACCATCAGAATTACAAAGGGAAATCAACAAGCCCACCGTCTGACTGGGAGGTTTTAACAATCTCTCAGACATGGCTAGATCAAGCAGACAAAAAACAGAGCTAACAGAGCTGGAATCACGAAGGGCCTCTAAGGAGGCCATGTTAAGGAGGTGGGTTTTATTCTGAGAGCAATGGGAAGCCATGAAAGGGTTTTAAGCAGAGGAATGATTAGATCAGATGGGCAATTTTCAAAAAATCACTCTGACTATAAAGTAGAGAATGGACTTCAGGGTGCTCAGACTCCCTAAAAGTATGGACGCCAGTTAAAAAACTCTTTCTACCATCTAGCCAAGAGACATTAATGACTGAACCACAGTGGTGTCAGTAGTCAAGAAGGAAGAGCAGACAGTTAGGGGGCATTCAGATGGCATAGCTGATTGGCTGGAAGGGCAGCGGATCAAAATCCATATTCCTGCCCTAGAAAACTTAATACTCAGCAAAGAGGAGGAGAGCAGGGCTTTGGGGAGGTGGTGGGGATATTGTTTCCTTGTTTCTGATTATGCCACGGAACTCTCAGCCCCTCGATTTTAACCTTCAAACTGGTTCATTAAAAAGGTAAATATAGTCAAAACACAAGGGGTATGCAAATCAACTTGAAAAAATGTCTACCAGAAAGTTCAACAAAATGCACACTCATTCTATTTTAAACTTTTGGTGGTCAGGGGATGTTTTAATCATCTGGGGGAAAGATACATATAATAATAGATGAAAAACGTGTGTCTAGCCTAGATAATCATTTCCCATATAATAATAGTTCTTTAAATGATTGATATTTTTGTTGCATATTTTCTCTATATATAATGGAGTTTCAAACACACCTATATGCCTAACTACTGAAGTAATAAAGTGGTATGACTTTCCTTAGTGCACAGCTGGTATGAAGAACAAGTACATCCAGGGCCAGCCAAGTGGCTCATTGATTAAGAGCTGGCTTGGGAGCGGGAGCTTTGAGCAGCAGGGCCCCAGTTTGGATCCCACATATGAGGGCCAGTGACGCTGCGCCTTCTACAGCTAAGATGGTGAACAACAGCTCGACCTGGAGCTGGGCTGCCATGAGTCGCTGGCGACAGCATAGACTGCAGTGGGGCTGCCGTGAGCTACCGTGAGTGGTCGGCAGCCGCAGTGTTTGGACATCCAGTGGCCAGAGACCAATCTGCATCAGCTGGAAAGAGTACAATGATCACAATACCAACATGGGCCAGTGAAGCGACGTCCTCCACAACTAGACTGAAGAACAAAAGGACAAAAGAACAGCAACTTGTCTGTTCCCCTTCCCCAGATTCCCCAACGCTGTTCCCAACCCCCAATTCCCCAATAAAATCTTTAAAAAAAAAAAAAAAGAACAAGTACATCTAATCTGGTGACCTGTGAATTCCTACAGAGTCATAGATTTCATAGCACATCACTCCTTTTGTTTTCCTGGTTGTTATTAATTACCTTAAGCTAATGTTTGAGTTTACAGCCTGTGTTTATCCTTCAGAGAGCAATGATTTTTGCATTGGCTGAAGTTGGGAGCGGCGTACGCACTGTACAACCAAGCTGAGATTCCTTACAAATGCTGAAAATTAAGGAGCTATTTTTCCAAAGCTACTTTTTTTAGTCGCTTCAAGCATGAAAGAGGTTCAAAGGACTTAGAGAGTTCCAATCATGTATTTTAAGGTTTTGTATTTATTTTACAGCCATTCCAAATGCAAATGGGATTTAGCTTTCAAGTTCCAGATGTGCTGTGCAATTTCAGCCCCACATGCTAAAGCATTGAGTAGAGTCTGGGCCTGTGATCCAGACCAGGGCTGCTCCAATAGCTGAGAAACCCTTTGGAACCTTAGAGGCAAACTGCCTGGGAGTCTGCAGGCTGGAAGCTTCCTGGTAAGTCATAGAGCCATAGTGAGATGTGTGACTCTAGAATTGCCTCTTCAAGGATGCCAGGATGTGTTTTACAGAGACAAATCTTTCTTTTGTATCTGACTTTTAAAGTTAACACTGACTTGAGCTCTTAGATTGCATTATATCTCACACATGGAGTCCGCTGTGTATTACAAGCCATTCTGGTTGAATGTCACTTCAGACTGTATTGCTTCTTCAGTCACAGCCCTCTGCGTTCAGAGGCAGTGCAGGCAAAACAGTGACTGCGCTCTCCTCCTTCAGGGCCAGTTGCTGTGTCACTCAACACAAAGCATCGTTTGGTTGCCATCATGCTATGTAGATATATCTCCCCTAATGGGGACTTGCTAAAGCCACACACGTCCTGCGGTCAGGATGTCATAGCGTTCTTCTTCCCTATGATGTAAAATGAAAGATCTCAGGCACTTTGCTTTTCTGATATTTTTGAAAATTAGAACAGCTTGTTGGTTTTAAACAGCATGGAAAAAACTAGGCCAGAGCAATAAAATTATAGTTCTTTATGTTTCCGGTTGAGCCAGGTACATATTAAACTTCAGGGATTGTGTGTGCGTGTGTGTGTGTGTGTGTGTGTGTGTGTGTGTGTGTGTGTGTGTGT
>NW_017731699.1:56241-63158 GCF_001890085.2 Hipposideros armiger
GCCCAGCTCCAGGTTGAGCTGTTGTTCAGCATCTTAGCTGTAGAGGGCAGTGTCACTGGCCCTCATATGTGGGATCCGAACCGGGGCCCTCTGGGTCCCAAACCAGCTGTTAACCAATGTGCCACTTGGCCGGCCCTGTTTGTTTGTTTGTTTGTTTGTTTGTTTGTTTGTTTGTTTGTTTGTTTGTTTGTTTGTCTTTTAATCTGTATGCCCCAGACCCTTCCCTGAGCCCCTAAATTAGAATCTCCCAGGACAGGATGTGATCATGTAATGAACCCTGAGGTGCTTCGCTGGGAACAAAAAGCTGCCACGGTGTCACCACCACCACCCTTAGGTTGAGCCTTTCTGGAGCTCTCTGAGAAGGAGCCAGGGTTCGGGCTTGAGTGAAAAAATTCCCACTGACAGGCAGAGATTCTACTTCAATGTAGCCAAGGTTCAGGCATGATGCCTTTGCTTCCTGGTCTACTGAAAGTAACAAGCTTTACAACATCTGGTTGTTTGGCAAAGGTGTAGAGGCAATGAATCAAAAGCACTGGGGGCGAGTGTGGGTGGTGGTAGATTTATCCATGAGATTTGACCATAAATGGTTTCAATTCATACATTGCCAGAGAATGAAACTATGGCTTATCTTCCATAATTTACATTGATAATTTCACGAGCTTTTGGCAATTCGAATGTCCTTCCAACAGATGGAGGGAGGAGAGGGTACAGGACTGTGAGATAGAGCAGACTCTAGGGCCATACTGCCCTGGGTGTAAATACTGACTCTGGCACCTACTTGTTGTGAGAGCATGGGTGTCTTATGTATTTAAGCTCTCTGTGCCTCAATGTTCTCATCTGAAGCATTAGGAATAGTTGCTTCTACCTCGTAAGGTTATTACAAAGACTCAGTGAGTCAGTAGCTGTGCAGCTCGAGAACACAGCCTGGAACACAATGGTAGGCAGTCAAGGTCAACCAGTGCTAATAGATGTTTTCCCCTCTGGGACACCATGGTCTTGCGGTGGATCCACCTACACATGCTGTATCTTGTTTTGGTCGCTTCTTTGGTGAATTTGATATGCTGTGACCCAGTCAGAGCTGCCCCTCTGTCCTGTTGAAGCAAAGAAACATGGAACCCTGTTTCTTTGAGTCCCATTGTTTTTTGAACAATTCTAAGCAGAGAAATGAAACATAAACATCCTTAGAGCTTATTATTATGGCTTTGGAAAACATCAGAGTCTGACAGCACAATTTGTCAAAATGGGCTCAAAGTCAATCTAAGTCTCCCCAAGTAGAGATAGTGGCCCCCTTCTGAGAACCCCCAGTCCTCTGCTGGTCCCTATATGTAATTACATAACACTTAACACCTCGGTGAATTCCTACAGTCCCCAAAATGTGCGTTGTTATTTCTGGCCCCTCGGCCTTAGCAGAGGCCGTTTTCCTGCCTGGAATGCCTCTACCACCCCACACTCACATGTCAGGACGTGAAATTACAATTGCCTATTTATTTGTCAGCCTCCCTCACGAAGCTGGAAGCTCTGCGAGGATCAGGGTGGGGTCTGTCTGGCTCACCAGTATGTGCTCAGCACCTAGAACAGTGAATAACACATAGCAGGCACTCCCCAAATATTTAAGGAGTGACTAGGTGGGTAGATCTAGCCATTGATGGATTAGGACCCTGCCGCTGGCAGCTGTGTGACTTGGAGCAGGCTACTCAACTTCTCTGATCCTCCACAGAGCTAAAATTACTTTCACATAGGTTCTTGCAATGACGAAAGGACAGAGCATGAGGAAAGTGGCTGGCACAGTGCCCGGACCAAAGTTAATGTTAATAGTTAATGCACGTTTAGGAAAGCAGCACAGACAATTGTACTCAGGCTTTTCATTTTCCTAATTTCGTCTCTTTCTTTATTTAATAAAAATTGATGTTACAACCATAATTGTCACTCTCAAAACCCCAGAAAACAGGGGAGACAGGATGAGAGGTCAGAGGTGACTGCTCCACAATTCTCCTGGGGAGACATTTATTAATACTGGTTCATTAATATTCATTAGGTTACTTGTAGAGACCAGGTAGAGCATAAAGGGAAAATGGCCAGCCGAGAGCTCAGCCTGCTTTTATGCCTGCTCCTCTGCATAGAAATGAATCCAACACAAAATCAACATTTGCAAAACTGAAGTTAAGGACATAATTTAAAGCCCAGTTAAAGGTGCCCCTCTGCTCGCCCACCCGAGAACCTGGGCTCAGAGACAAAAAATACCATCAGCCACATGTCAGATGCCATGTGAAAAATCTGTGTCTGTTTTGCTTTTTAATAATAATAATAATAATAATAATGTATTGTCATTTTTTATTTTATTCAATTTTTCAAGTTTAACTGAGATATAATTGACATGAATTACTGCATAGGCTTAAGGTATACAGCATAATGGTTTCACTTCTGTTTATTTTGAATCTGTTTTGCTTTTGATGATCATATCTAACATTTATTAAGAACTCACTCCATGCCAGACAATTTGTACACATTATCTCTTGCAATCGTCAAAACATAATTATTTTCATGTTAGAAATAAGGAAACTCAGTGCTGCCATTGAAACTGTAGAGGTTGAGAAATGTGCCCGAGATCAATTGGTTAGTAGGAACCAGACTGCCTGATCCCACAGCCAGGACTCATAACCACTGCACTGAACTGCGTCCTAACACACAAGCCCTCTCTCCCACTGGCTGGGCCGGTCTGGCCCCCTTCCTGACAGCCATCTGGCTCCACAGTCTGGCTCTCTGAGGCTCAGCTCTTCTAGTCTCTGAGTTAAGCAGTGTCTCTCTTAGTCTGAGGAAGCTGGGTGATACTTACTGCTGGCTCACGTGACATCTGAGCGACAGGGAGCCTGGCTTGCCCTTTCCAAAGTGACGAGAAAGCTGTGACTTTATGGCAGGTTTACACTGGAGAACGCCTCTCTCGGCTCATGCAGGCGTGCAGGCCCCAGCAAGCTCCCCGCCTGAGGAGACACAGCCACTCCGGGCAGATGCCAGAGACTGTTAACCAACAGCATGAGCTTTGGGGGAGAACAACAGCCAGAAATAAGGCAGGTGACTAGGGACCTGTATTCAGAGTCAGGGCAGGAGATACGTACGGGCCGCACTTGGTGGTGAGCTGCCCCTCCATTCCAGTGTGCTCAGTGGCTTTCTCACCTCGAGGCCCGGTCCCTTCTGACCTCCCTCCCTGAAAGGACAGGTGCTCTGCACTTCGTTTTGCAGAGGGAGGACTCCTTATACTGCAGAAAATTCTAACAGCCACAATTAAGATCTCTCAGAAGACCGTAACAACCACATGTCCTCATATCTCATCTAAAATATGCTAAAAGGGCCGGCCGAGTGGCGCACTGGTTAAGAGCTGGCTTGGGACACCAGAGGGCCCCGGTTCGGATCCCACATATGAGGGCCAGTGACACTGCCCTCTACAGCTAAGATGCTGAACAAAGCTTAACCTGGAGCTGGGCTGCCGTGAGTCACCAGTGATGGCGTAGGCTGCAGGCCCTGTGGCAGTGGGTTGCCATGGGCTACCATGTGTAGCCAGCAGCCAGCAGCCAGCAGGAGCGGCCAGCAGCCGCAGTGAGCAGCCGTCCAGAAGCCGGCGACTGATATGCCTGGCCCAGGAAGAGCGCAATGATGGTGCCAACTTGGGCCAGTGAAGCAACTTCCTCCACAACTAGACTGAAGAACAAAAGGACAGCAACTTGTCTGTTCCCCTTCCCCCAATTCCCCAATTTAAAAAAATAATTAAAAAATAAAAAAAAAATAATAAAATATGCTAAAAGGATACTTCTATCTGTAATGACAAAATTATAATTTGTCAAGCTGACATACATTTGAATGCTATTTTCACCAAGAGTAAACAGGCTTATTCTCTAAGTGTCAACTGTTTCCGCCCCACCCGGTCCTGCCCTCATGGATGGGAAGATGAAGAATGTCATTGAATGCTTTTTAGAATACTCTCTGAACCACAGTGTGTACTGATCTGCCTACGGAATGTTTATTTGCTAAGAATAGCCTTATTTCATCCCAATCATATGTTGCCTTGGTTCTATTTTCTCAAATGCGAAGGGAAAAGTGAATAAAATATCACTGCGTTTCCCATTTTCATGTTTCTGCATGAGGTTAGCGGTGACTTCAGAACCTGCTTTTCAAAGTAATTGCATCTGTGGCCACTGGCCGGGAGTCGGAGCTTGTGGGTCCCCAGCTGGCCTCGAGCCAATCACTGAAGCAGTGAACTGTGGTCAAGACCTTTTCCTGATTTCACTGTTATTCCAGAGAGGAAACCCACACAAGGAAGGATCACAGCAAAGGCACCCGCAACAGATTTTTTTTCTTTTTGAGGGAAGAGGATAGATAGTGGGCGTGGGAATAGGGATGTAAAGATTGAGAGTTTTCATGGCCAATTTTTTTTTTCCTCAAGAATTTCACTGAGGCAGAGTGGGTTGGAAGATGGGTTGACACGGCTGTAGCTAAATCTAAGAGATAATAGAAGAGGGCCCCTCACCCTCTTCTACACACGGTACCCCCTCCCTCCAACACCAGCTATTTCTGTCCAAGAGTTTGCTTTCACTTTGGAGTAATATTTTCTCATGTCAGGTATACAAATGTAGTTCTGAAACGCTGCTTCTCTAATCCTACCATGAAGCTACTTTCATGCTGAATCAAAAGAAAACCTGGTTGCTGTTTTTGTTGTCCCTGCAGGTATATTAAAATTCGTTGCTGGATTCACTATTCTCTGAATTGCTTAATGGCAGTGTTTTTTTGGAGTCTTTAGAAAAACAAACTTCATTTAGCCAGGATGCTGCTTCTAATTGAAGTCAATCCCAACTCGCCTAAAGTGGTTAAAGATAAGTGAGTCCCTAGTTTGACTTACCCGACTTGAAATTCTCCTCTGTCCACAAAGTATATAAATCTTTATGGAATGACCTATTAACTGCGTGCTGCTGGGACCGAGCTTCAGGCTTCGCTTATAAAATAAGGTCAGTCTGCTTTTGGTAAAAACTGATGTAGTTGCTTTGATAATTAAAATCGACAGGGTCCTAAAGAGATGATATACTTAAACTCAAAAATAATGTGGAAGCTATAAAATTACAAAAAGGAGAAGGGATGAGTCCCCTATTACTGCTCATCAAATTGTGTGTTAGGAAGAGGGTATTTATGTCTCTCTTTTAAAAAGAAGTACAAGAAGTTTTTCTGAAAACTTTAAATCTAAGTCCTGAATCACTTCGTGTCTGGCAGGCCTGCTCCACCACGAAAGGGCACCTCTAGAGAGGGCTCCACATCAGAGGGTATCATTTAACCGTCTTCAGCTTTGTAAGAAGCATTATACTAACTAAAATCACTGGTGCTGCCAGCTCAAGGTGCCAGACTCCAAGGCAATCAAGCTGGCCCTTCACACAGGATATCTGTCCATAGCCAGGTCTGCTCCTTGCAAGCTTGTATGCCCCAACCCGCCCTGCCCTCGGGGAAGTCCTTCCCGCCCCCNGTGTGTGTGTGTGTGTGTGTGTGTGTGTGTGTGTGTGTGTGTGTGTGTTGGCGGTGATTTTTTTTTTTAATCTTTGTACTTCCTGGAAATAAATAGATATAGATGATAGATATAGATGATATAGATAGATATAGATATAGATATAGATATAGATATAGATATAGATATAGATATAGATATAGATATAGATATAGATATAGATATAGATGGAAGGAAGGAGGGAGGGAGGGAGGAATTGATGGACAAACAGATATAAATAATACTCAAGATTTATACACACTACAGAGGAAGACTCATCAAGATCTGTATAAGCACCCAACAGGAAAAAAAATAATTGTATCATTTCCACAGTAGCAATGTTACTCATTATGATAATGTAATAACAGAACCTGGGTGGTCTTTAGTGCTCGCTCTCATTTCTCAGCGGAATATCCACATCCACACTGTCCCCACAAGACGTTGGCTATCTTGTTTTTATGAATTCCACAAATGTCTATCTTGCTATCTCATACAAAGTTGTTCTCTGCATCTAAATCAGCGGTTCTCAACCTGTGGGTCACGACCCCTTTGGGGGTCGAACGACCCTTTCACAGGGGTCGCCTAAGACCATCGGAAAGCAAAAAGATATTTACATTACGATTCATAACAGTAGCAAAATTACAGTTATAGAGTAGCAACAAAATAATTTTATGGTCAGGGGTCACCATAACATGAGAAACTGTATTAAGAGGGCGCGGCATTAGGAAGGCTGAGAACCGCTGATAAACTAAACTTCCTTCCTGCCTTCACTTGTCTACCAGTGACTCCTGTAGGTAAATGAAGAAAATGGCAGTCACAGCATCTCCTGGGCATCACATTCACTTAGGCTAATGTAACAAGAGAAGCAGAAATTCTGTATACAGACAAAAGCAGGGCTGGGGAGTCACCTCTAACCCCCGGTAAGCAATCAAACTAAGCACTGTATAAATATAGGGGGAAAAAGAACACCAGAGATCAATCTGACTAAAACCTGGAGGGAAGATGGTCCAAGGGGCACAGAGCTGTGAGTCGGTTATGGGTAAGGGACACAGGGTCCCAGGTGGTGACTTTCCGTAAGAGGTGGGTCTCCTGACGAGATTGTGGCACAGCAAAGGCAGTGAAATATGTTTAATTCTAATGAAATGGCCAAATGGTCTGGGAGCATTTACATCCCAAGGCTTCATGGAAGCATTACTTTATTCATTCATTCAACTACTAACCCATCATCATCATCACATCATCACATCCTTATCAGTGGTGTCAGGCATTCTTCAGCTTTCTCTACTAACCAGACAGATAAATGACCCCCATCTGATTGGCCAGCTCTAGCATTCTCAATTTTAGCTGTGTATCATAATTACCCATGGAGTTTTTGTTTTTTAGTAGATTTTTTTTTTAA
>NW_017731699.1:65528-73537 GCF_001890085.2 Hipposideros armiger
CCGCCCCCGCCCCCAACCCCCACCCTGGCTTTTTTTTTTTTCTGCTGTAATTCAGAGCGAGTTACTTCTGGCCCAAGTGTGAGAATACCATCTCAGGAGGCAGTACCTAGAAATGAGATCAAACTAATGCTTTACTCCAAATGAGGTTCCAGCGGTCCCATGGGCTAGGATTTTTTTTTTTTTAATTACTTTTGGAGTCGAAAAACTTTCAGGCTCAATCTTTGAGATTTTTATAACAAAGGTACCCTAGTATCAGCTTGGGCAAGATACTTAGCCTCACTAAGCCTCATTTGAATCATTTACAAAACCACTCTAATCATAATTTATTTTATGAGTCACAAGAGTGGTATAAGTATTAGAAACAATCGTGCCTACAGAGACAGCCCTGAGCTAGTGCCGGCACCTCGTACTTAAGAAATATTGGATATTATCAGGAAAGTAGGGCAAGTAGTTTTTGTTCTATTTTACAGATGGGGAAACTGAGGTTCACAGTGTTTAAGTGATGATGTGTTTACGTAGGTTAGAAAATAAACAGTGAAGCCAGGATCCGAAGCTAGTGCCTAGTGATACAGTGGTCACTTTTAAGCGATATGGGCTAGAATTTGCTTCCTGTGATTGGCTGTTCTACAAATCCTCAAACGGCAGATTAGTGAAACCACAACCAGGAAGAAGGTCTGCACACAGGTACTAGCTGCTGCCATGCCTGTCTAGCTCTCCCCACAACCCCTTCACCCCACCTCTGCCTTGGAATAGTATTTGAGGAACACCATTTTGAAGATAAATATATCTTCAATATATATATATATATTGGATTGGAAAAATCATGACGTATTTTTGCAATGAAAAACAAAAAAATACGTCATGACTTCGACAACCCAATAATATGTATAAATATATATAATATATACTACATATTAAGTATATTATTATTATTATATGTTTACATATTATATATAATATCAAGCTGGCCCTTCACACGGGGTTTATATATTATATAGTAAGTATATACATATATGATATATATTAAGTATACTTTTACATGTTTATGTTTATTATGTTGAGTCACTATTATAACCCAGATGGTGGAATTTTTTAAGTAACAAAGCACTGTTTTATGTTAGTTAGCACCTGTATAGCTTCTGATGTGATCTAAACATAACTTTTACCTTGAGCTTTATTGGTCTTCTATTTATTTACCCTGCCCCGATCATCAGAAATTCTTTTCTGAGGCATAAATGGCAGCTATAGGAGCCCCAAGTGACCCATCTTTGCTTGGCTGTAAACCAGACTCTATTGCAGAATAGCGAGATGTACAAATACCAGTGCTTCGGGTTTGAAATTTTATCACTCTCCCTGGCCACTGAACCTACCAGTTATAAATTACCTTTTATTTCCTTCCAGAAAAACAAATTAAGTGATGACCAATTCACATTCCACATGCAAAACAGCTGTCTGAGAAGTACAAATTCCCATTTTCTCCTGGGTGCGGGGTTGGGGGAGGGATGAAGTGTTTGTTTTAAAGTAACTGGAATACCTGACTCAGCAGTAGGTACTGTTATCTCAGGACCTGGTTCAATCACGTGATAATCTAATAGTGGGCAATCAGGGGTGTCTGTTGGCCATTTCCCACCACCTCGCCTCCTCCATTTGCCCTCAGTAAATAACAGTTGTTTGGGCCCAAAGGGGTTCGTTAGTTACATGCTTATTCGGAAAACTTTCTGCATGTCTGCTCAGGCCAACCTTGACTGGCGGTGCTGTCATGTCACAGTCACTTTCAGTTTTCAAAGAGCTTTGCTTCTTCCTTTCATTAGTGATGTCTGTTTATATATGAACCTAAGGTCATTTCTTCAGCTTCTTTTATGTTTTGCTCCTGCTCTGTTTCTGCTTCATCATTTTCCTCGTCTGCTTTTTAGACTTTTTTTGGTAACTTCTTTCTCGGATCCCCCTCTTATTTCCACTCCATTCAGCATAGAGGGGGTTCATGTTGCCTTAGGATGGTCGAGAACTATGTTCCCCAAAGTATACAGCGCACAAAGCGTGATTTGGGCATAAGTGGCACTGGAGATCATTATCAGCGGTGCCCAGACACTGACATTAAATGGCATCGAATCACATAGTGAGAGGGTTATTCCCTTTCCAGCTCTCTCTCAATCTTGCTGATTATTTCAAGGAAAAAGTTTCCATCAGGTCCTTGTATGTCTATCACTTGCTAATCTCCTTTGTTAAAAGAGAGATCGGGCCTCAGGCTGAGAGCCTTTGCTGGGTAATAGTATCGAGCTAGAGTTTTATAACATTGTTTTGGTTTCTGTTACATAATTACTTCTTTTGACTGTTACCTCCTATTTATGCCAAGGGATATGGTTTTCTTTTTAGAGTCATGATATCAAGTTTTCTTCTTAAAAGGGATATATGTAACTTAAAGTGCACATGAGTTTAAAGAAAATCGTTAAGTGAAGTAGGTACAAAGAAATGGTCAACATATGGAATGTGGACAGATTATTTCATGACCCTATTTTATTCCTTTCAGTCATAGGGTTTTTGACAGCCCTCCCCTCAGACACTGAAAATCTCTGATGTCCCAGCTGGCAGTCTGGGGCAAGTACTGTACACAGTGGTCTGGTTTAACTAATTTATTCAGAGTACTAAAATCTACACCTCTTTTTTTTTTTTTTTTAACTCACGTCCCTCCTCTGCCATAAAGAAGCATATAGGCCACGGACTTCAAGACTTTGACATGTATTAAGTAGGCATTCTTCAAGGTGATCTCATTAATTTGAAGCAATGTGATCTTTGTAAACTTTTCCCTAAAGGGAAAAAGGGCCATGCAGCTTTCTTTCTTTTACGCTATTTTCCCAGAAGACCCCCCCCTCAGTCCCATTCACAGAAAAGGGGGAATCTGGGTTTAGGGGTTACATTCTCCACCCAGTGGCATTCTCTAAGATTTCTAAGTTTCTTCTTGGGGATCCGGTTGGAACATCCTCAAGGTGGATCCTTCCCAAGCCCGTCTCCTGGGCTTCAATCTGCGGGGGGTGGCGGGGAGAGGTGGTTCCAAATCCCTGTTCCAGCCGCTCTCCGCAACATGGATCAAGCACTTTGGAAAAACTGCAGCTTCTCTTAGGTCCTGCCTTGTTGTAACCACACAGCCACTGCCATCCACATCCACGTCTCCCTTTCCTTCAGGAAAACTCAAGCCTGGCGCTCACAGTTCCACATAGATAGGGGGTAAAACCTTTACACTAAACCCACAAAAGCCCTACCCAGCCTTGTAAAAGGAGGTGGGTTGGGTGCAGGTCCTGGAGGGACAGTGAAGTGACAGTTGCTTGTGACCCACTGTTTTGCAACACCTGAACACCAAATCTCTCTTTGTTCCTTTCGGCTCCACTCTGATATTCTCAAATCTTGGCACACCTCGTGACTGACTACCCTTGTGAGGGACAGGGCCAATTCATGTCTTGGGCCACTTTTGCAACATCGCTGCAGAACCAGCTCAAATTAGTCCTATCCTGTTTAATGAGATACTGAGTTGCTTTTCAAGGACAACAGACCAAAACCGCAAAGCATGCAGCTGAAGCATGAGCAGAGGAGAGAACTTTGACTCCAGCTGCACCTGGAACCAAAGTCTCGCCCCTCCCCCGGTCCTCTCTCAATCTCTCTCTCTCTCTCTCTCTCTCTCTCTCTCACACACACACACACACACACACACACACACACACACACACACACACACACACACGGGACCAAAGGGCATGGACATAACTAGAACTTGAACCCTGAACTCTTTCAGAAGCAGAGGTCCATTGTCCAGGAAGATCGCTTATTAATGCTCTTCCCCATAAAGGGCCAAGCCCCAAGTTCCTCCAGTTAACACTTGCCCCACCAGAGTCCCACCCCCCCAACTCGTGCACCACCAGAGGCTCTTTCACCAGCAGACAGCTGGCCTTGGTCCACGCTGCAGTCTTTCTTTAAAAACTTTCAAAGGCCTAAAAGGAAAATTTATAGCAATACATTCCTAGCTCAAGAAACAAGAAAAATCTCAAATAAACAATCTAACCTAACACCTAAGGAAGCTAGATAAACAAGAACAAACAAAGCTCAAAGTGAGTAGAAGGAAGGAAGTAATAAACATTAAAGTGGAGAGAACCCAAATCATAAAACACCTAGAAGAAAACATAGGCAGTAAACTCTCTGACATTGCTCTTAGTAATATTTTTTTCTAATACATCTCCTTAGTCAAGTGAAACAAAAGAAAAAATAAACAAATGGGACTACATCAAAGCAAAAACGTTTTGCACAGCAAACAAAACCATCAACAAACAAAAAGACAACCAACTGAATGGGAGAAGATATTCGCCAACGATACATCCAGTAAGGGGTTAATATCCAAACTATATAAAGAACTCATACAATTTAAAACCAAAAAACCAAACAATCCAATTAAGAAATGGGCAGAGGACCTAAATAGATATTTCTCCGAAGAGGACATACAGATGTCTAAGACATATAAAAAGATGTTCAACATCACTAACCATCAGAGAAATGCAAATAAAAACCACAATGACCTCACACCTGTCAGAATGGCTCTCATCAATAAGTCAACAAACAACAAGTGCTGGCGAGGTCATGGAGAAGAGGGATCCCTCGTGCACTGTCGGTGGGATTGCAGACTGGTGCAGCCACTATGGAAAACAGTATGGAGTTTCCTCAAAAAATTAAAAACAGGGCTGGCTGAGTGGCTCAGTTGGTTAAGAATTGGCTTAGGAGCGCAGGGCCTGAGCAATAGGGCTGCCGGTTCGATTCCCACATGGGTCAGTGATGCTGTGCCCGAGCTGAGCTGCCACTGAGCTGCCAACAGGTGGCAGGATGGCTCAGCTGGTGTAACAACAAGATTGCCTATTCGATGGTGGGCTACACCCATCCGCAACTAAGACTGAACTCAGCATCTTGAGCTGAGCTGCCGCTCAGATGACTCAGTGGATAGAGCTTGTGCTCTTAACAACAAGGTTGCTGGTTCGACTCCTGCATGGGATGGGGGCTATGCCCACCTGAAACTAAGATTGAACACAGCACCTTGAGCTTAGAGGCCACGAGCTGCCAATGGGAAGCCAGATGGCGCCTGGCGCCCTCCACAACGAAGATTAAAGAACAACGACTTGGCTGGTCCCCTTCCCCAATTCCCCAACGCTGTTCCCCTCCCCCAATTCCCCAATAAAAATTTTAAAAAACAAAAAAAATTAAAAACAGATCTCCCATATGACCCAGCAATGCCACTTCAAACAGTAATTTGAAGATATATGTACTCCACGTTCATTACAGTATTATTTACAATAGCCAAGATATGGAAGCAACCTAAATGTCCTTCAATAGACAATTGGATTAAGAAGAAGTGGTACACATACACAATGGAATATTACTCAGCCATAAAAAAGAATGAAATCTTACCATTTGTGACAACATCGATGACCTATTGTAGATAGAAGATATTATGCTAAGTGAAGTAAAGCAGAGAAAGACAAATACCATATAATTTCACTTATATGTGGAATCTAAAGCGCAAAATAGACAAAATAGAAACAGAATTACAGATACATAGAACAAACTGATGGCTGACAGATGGAAGGGGTATTGGGGGGGGGTGGAAAAGGTAAAGGGATTAAGAAGTACAACCTGGTAGTCACAAAATAGTTATGGGGATGTAAAGTACAGCATAGGAAATATAGTCAATAATAATGCAATAACTATGCATGGTGCCAGGTGGGCACTAGACTTACTAGGGGGGATCACTTCATAAATTATATAAATGTCTGACCAGTGTACTGTACACCTGAAACTGATATAAAATTAATTGAATGTCAACCATAATTGAAAAACAAATAAAATAAAATAAAACGACCACCAGCACTTCTGCCTACCTGTTCCCTCCATACCCTTAAAACCCTGCCCTGAACCCTGATTGGAGGGTCTGACTTTTGACCATTAGCTTCCATTCTCCTGGGTGGCACCATTCGTAATAAAATAGCCAGTCTTTCTCCCCTGCAATTCTCAGTGTTCAGTGTTTGGCTCTGCTGGTTCTGGGGATGAACCCCTTGTGTTTCTAACACCACGCCTGACTCTGCGTGCTCTTTGCCTTGGGAATACCAAAGATGGGTTTTCTTCTCCACCATAGTCTTTCTGCATATAAACTTGCTCCCTGCACAGATAACCAATAAAAGGGAAGTTTTGTTTCATACATTTCTAAGCACCAGTCTCCACACTTTTTCTTGGAAGACTGAGCCTTGAGATTAGAAAGGGGCCACCTGTGGGTCTTCTCAGAAGCCCTAGTAGGTCTGAGGTCAGGCCCTTGCTTCCAGGGCAGCGCAGTGGCTGTCCTAGCTGCTTTGACTGTCTCCTTGCTTCCTAGCTCTGGGCTGAGCAGCTGGAAGGAAGTAGCAGCCTGTTCTTCGCCCGGCAGCTGGAGTTCTGATTGAAGTATTCTGCTCAAGGCAGCCCCAATAATTGCCTGTTCCCGGAGAGCCTGATCTGTACCTCCTTCTCCACCATCATAAGATCTCCAGTTTTAATAAGTAAGCTATTTGTTTTGTTTTATCTTGCTTCCGGCTCACTGATGACTTAGCAATTTTGCCTACAGTTGATATACAGTTGCTTGCTCGAGAGTTCTCAAGCATGGGGCCACTCTTATGGACGTGCCACATTACTTAGGATATACATGACCTCAGATGTCATATATAGGCTCTCCATTAGCTTGCTTCAATTTCCTAAAATAAAATAAATGAGACAATATGCCTGTACAGTGCTTTGCACAATGCCTGACACCTAGCAAACAGCCAGTCAATGTGGGCTATTGTCACGGTTGTGATTGGGGTTGTGATGATTTCACTTCCAGTACCTGCTGTTTTGCAGTGCCTGAGTGGTTTTCCTTAAGCAGAGTTTAAATGTCTTTTTCCCCAGTGCTGTGATAATACTCTTGGGGAACACACCAGCTTTTGCCACTAACCCCTGTGGCTTCCAGCACCCTGTCTCAGCCTATGAGCTTGTGTGCAAATGGCAGGTGGCCAGTTTAGGATTAAACCCATTGGGGTGGTCTTTTACCTAAGGCCTCTAGTCATGTCTGACATTCACTGCCTGCCCTGATCTCAGAAGAAATTCTGTCTCAACAGAACCTCAGTATTTAAGGTAGAGGGGACAGGGCTGAAAGGCTACCTTCCAGATACTTACCTCCTCAGGGAATGCAAAGGAATTAAGCTCTAGTAACGCTGCTGCGTTTGCCTCCTCTTCCTTTCTGAAAAACTTGCCAAGCGCTTTATCCCTTTCCAAGGTCTTACGAGAAGCCTGTAGGGTATTTTTAATTTCAGGTTCTTCATTATTCATTGGCACTCACAAACAAACTGAGAATCCACACCGGTTTCCATGAATTAGGCCTCCTACAACATCACTGCCATTTCCAAATACCAATTCTTAGAGGGATAAGTAGTTCTTGCTATGTGTGTATACAGCACTAGGATTCACAAAAATCCTGGAAGGAACCCCTACAATGTAACAATATTCAGACCTGGCCAACCTGTGAGGTCTTGTGGGCATTTATACCCATGTTGCCATGGCTCTGAGCTCACGCTCCCTGCCCTCACCCCTTCTCCTGGCTGATGTGTCCTTAAGTCTAATCTTTCCTGGGTTCCACTCTTGAACTGCTTCCATGAATTCCTGTGTCTGTACACATCCTCTCCAGCTTGCTAATGGAGCTGGCACTCCACAATTGCCCATCTTGATAACAACGTGGGCTTGGGCCTCTCTCCAGTGTCCTCTTCTTCAAGGTTCCGGGTGTGATGACTCACCGTGTCTCATGTCTGCTTCTCAGGGTCCTGTGACAGCTCAGTAATCTTTTGTGAAGTGGGAAGAAGATTTCCTCGGCCACCTTCCCAGGGTCACAACAAAGCTGCCTTGGCCCCAAAGTGTTACAGCTCTTTGATTGTTTCTCTCTCTCTCTCTCTCTCTCTCTCTCTCTCTCTCTCTCTCTC
>NW_017731699.1:73595-79416 GCF_001890085.2 Hipposideros armiger
CACACACACACACACACACACACACTCACAAACACACACTCACACACTCACACGCACCACTGAGTTTCCATCACAGCAAAAATGACTAGACTGGAACCGGTCAATGGCTTTCCCAAATGCCTCTCTTCCTACTTCAGCATTATTCAAAAAGTCTCAATAGGAAATAACTTAAGTGACTATGAAGGGTAAAGCACAGTTACACACACAAAAAAATATCTATTGCTCATCCCCATTTTTGCCTTGCAAATAGCTTAATAAAAGATATGCCCTTTGCAAATTTAAATGTAACACAAATTCACAGATATTGCCCCATAGAACTGTAACCCAGTTCCTAACGTTTTCTACACTGATACATTCCATAATTTTTCATAAGTCACATAAATTCAATCGCAGCTTTCCTTCAACTAAATATCTTCTAAAAATAGCAAAGGAGTACCTTGCACCAAAAATTCAGCTCGACCAGGAATCAAAAGATTTCACCTGCCTTCTCGTTCTTGCTTTTCTTTCTTCTTCTGTGACTGACCCCCAGCTCAGGGAGTGGTTCTGGGGATCCGGTCACTCAGATCTGCCAGATCAGCCCTGACTGTCAACCAGGCCATACGTTTCAGTTTCACACCCATTCTTATCATTTTGAAGCCTGAGAAGCACATCACATATTTCCCTACATTAAAGTCCCCACATAGTAATTTGTGAAGTAGTTGTAACTTGAGACTAGAAATAGTCCAGGATCTAGACTGTTGACCCTAACCTGGTTCTGACTGGCTGTCAGCTACCACATGAGGTTATCAAGCGAAATCTGCATACAGGCCAGGCAGTCTTGTATTATAAGCAGGATTTACCTCCAAACCCCAGTGCAGTTTCTTGGCGAGGTCTACCTCTTGTCTTTTATTTTTAAGAGCTAGACATTAGCTAGTCAAAACACTAATTTGTATGTAATCAACCTTATCAATCTTTTCCTTTACAACTTCTGGGTTTTGTGTTGTATTTTAAAAAGTCTTGCCCATTCTAAGATTATAAAAATATGCATCCGTGTGTTCTTCTGGGATGCCTGTGACTTCATGTTTTACAAGTAAATCTTTGATCCATCTGGAACTTATTTTGGTAGAAGTGAGATCAGAATACAGTTTTACTTCTCTTTCCCCCCAAAAGGGCATATCAGTAAATCCAGTTACCATTTATTGAATAATCTACCTTTTATGGGAGTCCTTGAAATAGCAACTTCTCCATGTACATTTTAAATATGATTCAATTTATACAAGTTCTGTATGCGTATTGATGAAAGTCCTATTTAAAACACAACGTGATGGGCCGGCTGAGTGGCGCGTTGGTTAAGAGCTGGCTTGGGACGCCAGCTCTAAGCAGCAAGGCCCAGTTAGGATCCCACATGAGGGCCCAGTTAGGATCCCATATGAGGGCCAGTGACACTGCCCTCTACAGCTAAGATGGTGAACAACAGCTCAACCTGGAGCTGGGCTATTGTGAGTTGCGGGCGACGCGTAGGCTGCAGCCCCTGCTGCAGTGGTCTGCCATAAGCTATGGTGAGTGGCTGGCAGCCAGCGTGAGTGGCCAGCAGCTGGCGTGAGCTGCTAAGAGCTGCCGTGAATGGCCGCCCAGAGGCGGCGACCGATCTGCCTCACCCGGGAAGACTGCAATGATGATCTCAACATGGGCCAGTGAAGCGAAGTCCTCCACAACTAGACTGAAGAACAAAAGGACACCAACTTCTCTGTTCCCCTTACTCCAATTCCCCAACGCTGTTCCCCTCCCCCAATTCCCCAATAAAGTCTTTAAAAAAAAACAAACCCTAAAAACTACCCACAATGTGAGAAATAGCTGTGTGATGTGGACAGTTGTTGAAAACCCCATTCCTGGGTCTGTTTCTCCACCTGTAAAATGAAGACAACAGTGTATCCCTCTTGTGAAGATTTTTTAAAGTATAGAGATGTGTCTACTTCGATAAATGTGAGTTGCTTTCTGTTCAATTTTCTGTAATAAAGTAACATTCGCCTTCAGAATAAAGATCCAACTTGGCTCTAAGCCTCGACTTCTCTATGTACTTCCTGAGCATATAGAGATAGCAAATGGGGTTGTAGCTTTTTAAAAAAATAGTAACACATAATTGTTTTCCTCTCTCCTTTTCAGTTCCACAGACATTTCTGCAAGGCATGATATTAGGGATGAGTGCTATGCAAATCTGAATTCCACTTCTGCCACTTACCAACTATGTGGCCATTCTTAGGAATAATTTAAGGGGAGAGAATAACAGCCCCAATATCATTGGTCTTGATGGGATTAAATAAGAATCTTCATGAAATGCAAGCTCCACGAGGACCAAAACGTTGTCTTCTTAGTTACAACACCCCCAGTGCTAGAATAGCACCTGGTGTGCAGTTGCCATTTATTAGATCAGCGTTGAATGAAGGAAGGAAGGAATGGAGTTAGAGCACTTTGCAAGGTAAGTAAGTGTGAGCTACAGGCGGAGGTCAGAGGTCCCAGAGATGTGGTCCTGCCTTCAAGGGTTAGAATCCAGATCTGAAGGCTAAAGTGCATGTAGAGCACTTACATATGCGGAACAAGGAAACATGGTGTATAACACACACACACATACACACACACAAAGTGTTTTGGAGACACGTAGGAAGCAAGGAGTTCCAACCAGAAAATCAGGGAAACACTTCCTGGAAGGGGGCTTGTTTAAGCTGGTCCTGAAATGAGAATAGATTTTCTAGGCTGCGCAAAAGAAGTTCAAAATTAGGGAGATATTTGGCATCTTCCAAGACCAGAGACTAGTACAAGGGATGAGACTGTGAGTCAGGAAGAAGCAGGAGTGGCTGAAGGTCAACTACATGGCCTTGAATACTTTGCTATGATGTTTAAGATAATGCACAAACTTGAAGTTGTTCAAGTGACAGAGTCATAGGGACAGGCTCTGGTTATCATTAATATTACGTATTATTTATTATGTGTATTCATTGTTCAGAAATGAGTGTAAAGGATGAGTTAGAAGGAGTAAGCATGTAAAAGCTGTTGTGATGGCTCAGGGGAAAAGTCATGACAGCCTGAACTGAAGGGTTGCAGAGGACAGGGAAAGGGGGAAGGGAAGTGGGGAGCGGGGCAGGCAGGGTCAGGGCAATGGAGTCTGTTGGGCAGTTAGGCTGTTGTTTCCTGAGGTCAGGAATACATGAGGACAAGCAGGATCGGGTTAGCCTGGAAAGGGTGAGCTGAAGGATGTTTTACTGGACACTTGGTTGGAAATGGGCCACTGGTGCCCAGGAAGAGTCAGACCAGAAGGAGCAGAGATGTGTCAACATTCTCCATCATTAATGAGACAATCCAGGTTGCTTTTCTAAGAGGTTTACAGCCAACATAATATATGGAAATGGAAGTATCTCAGCTCAATGGGGAGAGATAAATTATTCAATAAATAGTGTTGGGGAAATTGGCTGGCTATTTGGCTTAAAAAACTGTGGTGCCCCATCTCACGCTGTACACGAAAATAAATGCCAGATGAAGTAAATGTGAAATTGAAAATATAAAAAAGTTAGAAAAATATTTAGGTAAGGCATATGTATGCATGTAAGTATATACCTATACATATCTGTACATATGTAGACATATAGACATAAATATACCGAAACATATTTACATCCAAATTTCTTTCCATATCTATAAATATTTATGGAAATCTGTGAGCTTCCAATGATACCTCCAATATCAATTTTAAAAAACCACAGTGTTTGTTCTCATTTTCTCCCTTTGCTTATTTCTAACTCTCTTACACAACAGTGAGAAACTTGGCTCCCATTATTTTTAATATGTTTATTGATTTGATCAGCTCCCCCATATGAGGCCACTTTCCCATCACAGCACTGCTCCTCTCCCTGAATAGAGGCACCTCCATCCTCATCTTACTTGGGCTCTGGTACCGCACACCAGGCCACCCATCTGAATAGCTGTCTGCTTTGTCCTGCCCCAGATAATGGCTGTCAGACTGAATTGTTCAGAAAGCAGCAGGGAAGAGGAAGAGGAGAGAAAGGAAGGAGAAGAAGACCCTTCTGTTATTGTCTATTGGGCACGCATCAGTGGGGTCCACCTGTGGGTCCCGTAAGGTAGCTCGCAGCACCGAGTGTCACCTGGCATAACCCAGGCCTTTCTCTATTGTTGTTTAGAACGTGTATCTAAGCAAGCTTTTTGCAAAGGGGCACTACCTTGAAGTGATGGATTTCATTATCAATGTGCTGCCCACTGGTCTAAAACAGAAAATAAGTACTCCAAATTGCCCCCAAATCTACCATTACATATCAATTTGATTCCATTCCATTCAACTACCAGTCATCAAACACTTTCTGTGCCTAATGCATTGTGGGAAAAATAAGGAAGTATTTCCCAGAGCATCACTGACATCCAGGAGTTTACAATCTCATTTGGGAAATTAAACACAGACACTTAAAGCAGATAAGTAACACAAATGAAAGATACGCAGTTCAACACAGTGATGACACGAGCTGGCACCAGATCTCTTAGATCTCCCAGATCCTCATGGAGCCAAGTGGATGAAGACATGTGGGTGAAGACATACTTTCTGCAAGCCTGGCTTACCTGGGGCTGGGTGCCAACAGCCTGGCAGGACAGGTTGACAACTCGCCCTTAGTAAAAGGGAGGCTGCCGGTAAGGGCACAGGTTCTTTCCAAGGAAATTTAATCATAACCATTTCTTCCCTCCCACTGACTAAAGCTGCTCCTGTCCCAGGTTACACAAAAGCCACCTGCAGATCCTAACAAATCATGACCCCATTCCCAAACAGAGCAGGGTCTAGGATCCTGGGGTCTTTACCACGCAGACTCCAAATGAGACCCTCTTCAGGAAAAAGGGGCATGGGGACTCTGACAGCCAACCCCCTTTCATTTTGTGACCTAAAGTAACACAAATTCTTTTAAGAAATCACGCACAAGCAGAAGAACAAACATCACCCATACTCTTTTGGAACAAAAACTTCTGGAACTAATAGGGTCAGGAATTTCTTTCTATACATTTGTATAACCTCGGGTAAGTGATGTAATTAATTGCTGTGCATCAGTTTTCCCATCTGTAAAATGAAAATGATAATGATAATATCTACCTCATGGAGTGATTGGGGCAAAACATGAGCTAATATGCACAAAGTGCTTCAAAGAGTAACGGTTCATAGTGAGGTCTAGAAAAGTCATGTTATCTAACTCTATCTAGCATTTATCTATCTAGATCCAGCGATATGTTTTTATATAATGAGGAAGAAGTATTCATATTTCTTTGTAGCCTGTTATTTTAACTTATTGATGGATATAGCATGAACTTCTTCCCTTGTGTGACAGTTTTAGAAGTGCAAAGAGACCATTAGATCCTTCGAGTGGCTTTTTGAAAGTGAAAAGTGGTGTAGGGAATGGGCCCCGGTCCTTCAAGGGTATTAGTTCAAGGTGATGAGCTAGGTTAGGGCAAGGCCTGGGTCAATGCTTCTGGGAACGAGAAGCTTGGGAATGCTACTTGTCCATAATTGCAGGGTCTGAGTGCTGAGCACAAGCTTGAATCTCCTCTGGCACAACAGTTTTCAAGCTTTCTTTTGTTGTTTAAGCAGTAAAACCATGTTTCCCCAGCAAAATCTTATGTGGAGGGGCCGGCCGAGTGGCGCGTTGGTTAAGAGCTGGCTTGGGACGCCAGAGGCCCCGGTTCGGATCCCACATGAGGGCCTGTGACACTGCCCTCCACAGCTAAGATGCTGAACAACAGCTCAACCTGGAGCTGGGCTGCCATGAGTCACCGGTGACAGTGTAGGCTGCAGCCCCTG
>NW_017731699.1:85026-100618 GCF_001890085.2 Hipposideros armiger
TCTGTTCCCCTTCCCCGATTCCCCAATAAAATCTTAAAATAAAAAGAGAGACAATCCTGAAGGAAGCAAGAGGAAAACAATGAGTTACACATACAGAGGAAACTCCAAGGCTGTCAGCTGATTTCTCAGCAACAGTTTACAGGCCAGAGGGAATAGCAGAGTATCTTTAAAGTGCTGAAATAAAGGACCCTACAACCTAGAAAATTTTACCCAGCTAGGTTATCCTTTAGAATTGAGAGATAAAGAGTTTCCCAGACAAGCAAAACCTCAAGGAGTTCATGACCATTAAACCAGCTTTACAAGAAATGTTAAAGGGGCTTCTTTAAGCAGAAAAGGAAATCCCATAACTAGATAATAAGAATATGAAGAAGGAAAAAAGATCTTACAGATAAAGCTAAATATTTAATAAATATAGTGAAATAAATATTTAATAAATACAGAAATTACAAAGCTATTATGAAGGTCAAAAGAAAAGAGTATTAAACGTGACTCAAACTACAATAAGTAGTTAGGAGACGCACAACATAAGAAGATCTAAACACGATATCAAGCACATAATGCATGGAGAAGGGGGAAAAAATGTAGTCCTTACAGAATATATTCGAACTTAGACACCTATTAGCTTAAAGTGAACTGCTATAGATATAGAATGATCTACATAAACCTCATGATAACCACAAAACAAAATCCTACAAAAGATATACAAAGAACAAAGAGAATGGCACCTAAACAAAACACTAAAGAAAAACAGCCAAGCACAAGTGAAGAGATCAAGAGCAGAAAAAGAACACAGGAGAATGATAAAAACAACCCAAAAACAATTAACCAAATGGCAATAAGTACATATTTATCAATGTACATATTTAAATGTAAATGGATTAAATGTTCCAATAAAAAGACTGGTGGCTGAATGGATGAAAAAACATGACTCATTCACATGCTGCTTACAAGAGACTCACTTCAGATCAAAAGACACATACAGACTGGAAGTGAAGGGATGGAAAAAGATACTCTGCAAACAGAAACAAAACAAAAGCTGAGGTAGCAATACTAATATCAGACAAAATAGACTTTAAAACAAAAAAGGTAAAAAGAAGACAAAGATGGACATGGCACATGGAACATTCTCCAGGAAGATCATATGTTAGGCCACAAAATGAGCCTCAGTAAATTCAAGAAGATTGAAATCATATAAAGCACCTTTTCTAGTCACAATAGCATGAAACTCAAAAATAACTACAGGAAGAAAAGTGGAAAAAACACAAATATGTAGAGACTAAACAATATGTTGCTAAACAACCAATGGATCAAAGAGGATATCAAAAATTATCTGGAAAGAAATGAATACGAAAACACAAGTTTTCAAAATTTATGGGATGCAGCAAAAGCAGTTCTAAGAAAGAAAGTTAGTAGCTATAGGCCTATCTCAAGAAACAAAAACAATCCCAAATAAACAATCTAACTCTACACCTAGAGGAACTAGAAAAACAAACAAACAAAACCCAGAGTAAACAGAAAGCTGGACATGGATAAGATCAGAGCAGAAACAAACAAAATAGAAATTTAAAAAAAAAATAGAAAAGATCAATAAAACTAAGAGCTGGTTCTTTGAAAAGGCAAACAAAATTGACCAACCATTAGCCAAACTCATCAAGAAAAAGAGAGAGAACCCAAATAAATAAAATAATAAATGAAAGAGAAATTACAACCAACACCACAGAAATACAAAGAATCATTAAAGAATACTACAAACAAATATATGCCAACCATTTCAACAATCTAGAAGAAATAGATATCGAGGAGAAGGAACCCTGGTGCACTGTTGGTGAGACTGTAAATTAGTGCAGCCACTATGGAAAAGAGCATGGAGATTCCTCGAAAAATGAAAAGTAGAGCTGCCATACCATCCAGCAATTCCACTTCTGGGTATCCAAAGAAACCAAAAACACTAATTCAAAAAGATATATGCATTCCTATGTTTACTGCAGTATTACTAGTAATAGCCAAGGTATGGAAACAATCTAGAGGTCCATCAATAGATGAATAGATAAAGAAGATGTGAACTATACATATGTATGCGCTCACACACACACACACACACACACACANCAGTGTCACTGGCCCTCATATGTGGGATCCGAACCGGGGCCCTCTGGCATCCCAAGCGAGTTCTTAACCATCGCGCCACTCGGCCGGCCCAGCATCTCGTTTTCAACGTATCTGGTCTTCTTGTCTATTAAATGTTCATCCCATCATCTCTAATTTTAGTTGTTTTCATTGTGAGGCCTGCCTGTAAAACCACTACTGACAAACAATCTTCTTCATTAATTAAACAAGGCCAAGCTTCACTGACAGGAACTTAAAAAGTTGCTTCCATATTTTACCCTGCCACTTCCTCCTACGCCCTGAACATTCACAGCACAATCCCTTAGTTTAGTCACTGTTATTCCACTCTGTTCTATGAGGACTGACAACCCTCTGACCCCTGTGCTAGGCATGGTTCTGCACAACTTGATGCATACTTTATCTTTTTAAAAGCTACAAAAAGAAAAAGACAGTCCTTGCAAATAATCCAAAGTCTTGGTTTTTAAAATTACATTGTGAAATATATCATATAAGCAAAAAAATGTATAAAGGTATTACGGTAAAGCAAAGTCATATGTTTTTTTAAAAAATAATAGTATCATAAAATCATACTTGCTTATTGGAGAGTATTTAGAAAATATTTTAGAACTATAAAAATATCTAATAACATGACTGAAACCACCCTACCCTTTGTTATTCTCCCTCTATATTAATACACACACACACACACACACACACACACACACACACACACACACACACAGAGGGTGCCATAAAAATGTACACACATTTTAAGAAAGGAAAAAACTGTATTAAAACTGTAATACTCAATATATACTGATAAAAAAAGATGAACACAAGTCATGTGTATACATTTTTTTGGCACCCCCTGGTATATATAAATATGTATATATTTAAATTTTTGTGTCCTGCATTTTTAACTCAACAGTACAGCATGATTATTTTAAACAAGCATCTTTATTTTAAGGGCATCTTTATTTCTTCTCCTTTTATTGAACACTGGCTTTCTCACAAATGTTTTCTTATTGCAAAGACTCTGATGAAGAACTTTAGGCATAAATATTTGTCCTCTTCTTCCTTTGTGTTAAGGTCATATCTCTGACATCAGATTTTGTGACTAGATTGGTACTTCCTTATTCTAGTCAGTATATAAATGAGTTAGATATTAAGGTTCCTAGAAAAATTGTTATAAGCTTATGTAATAACACTGGTGAATTCTTATTCCTACTCTTGGTTGGTTTACTAGCTTTGGTTCCTGTAAATCCTCTGGCTTTTAGAAGTTTCTTTGGTAGCTGAGCTGTGTTCACATGATGATAAATATGTAAATAAAACAGACTGAGATTTGATGGCTGTCGGGATTAATGGGAAAACTTGGAATCAGCAAAGAAGAGACCAGAGAGGGCAGAAGAGGCAGGAAGGGGAAGGAAGGCAACATAGGGTTGTGGAACTTGAAATTAGACAGAGAAAAACCAGGTGAATAGTTGGGCAATACTGCCAAGGGCAGCAGAAGATCAAGATAAAGTGAATCAAAGAGACATTATTAGATTTGGCCAGAAAGTGAGTATCATTTACTTTTGAGCAGCTTAAGTGGAGCAGAAATAAGGATAGAAGACAGGGGGATTGTATCAATGAAATTAAGTTAACATCACAGAAAACCCGAACCTCCTCTCTTGCCCCAAGTGTGTTCTGCTGGGTAGAGTAGGATAATAAATGCAACTCATCCATTTTCTCATTCCACTCTTCTATATGAGCACTGTGCTAGGGCAGGCGAAAATAACAGTGAATGAAACAGACATGGTTCCTGCTTTGATTAAGCTTACACTCTAGTAGAAAGACACAGTCAATTAACAAGAAAACCAATCATCGGGAGGTCGAAGATGGCAGTGGCACAGGAAGACAGTGAACTTGCCCCCTCGATGAGCAAACTCAAATATACATGTATATAGAGCACAATTACTCAGTAAGAAAACCGAAGGCTCAATGGACAGCTTCTGAATGACAAATAAGAGAAAGAGACTCAACAGAGAAGGCTGAGAGGCTACAGGAGCCATCCGGGAGTGCGGGAACTCCCTGGGCCAGAGGAGCCGGTGAGCGCCATGTTTGCATCCCCCTCCACTTCAGTGGTTGGCAGGAGCTCTCTTCCCTTGCTTTGGCCTACCTGCAAGATCACAGCAGTGTGTTCACAGCTACATTGCCTGGAGTCTTTTGTCTCCACACAAAGGGAACAAGCAGGAACACCTGTGTCACCACACATACCGGGGCTTCCCTGCAGGAGCTGCTCCAGCCAGGCCAGGGCCCCAGGCACCGCAAGCACCTGCATGGCTCCAACTGGCTTCCCAAAACTATGTAGCATGCAAATCCTACACAGAGGTCACTTCCACACAAGATACCTTTTATACAACAAACAAGAAAGGGACTGCATAGAGAAGGTGGAGGAGCCACCGGAACTCTCCAGGGATTGTGGGAATTCTCTGGGGTCAGACGGACCAGTGAGCACCACTGTTTATACATTCCCCTCCACCTCCATATGGTGGGCGGGGCCTCTACCCAGGTGCTCTGGCTTACCTGTAAGGTCACTGCAGTGCATTCCAGGACACATCACCTGAGCCCAGCCCCTAACAAAGGGAGCAAGCAAGGCATTACCACACGCACCTGGCCTCCCCACCTGGAGCCACTCCAGCTTGGTAGGCCAGTGCCCCAGATACCTTAGGCACTCTCTCAGTTCCTACTAGCCAGCCCAAACCACCCAGCACACAGCCTACACAATGGCCTCTTACATAAGGCCACTTTTTCAAGACTGGGAGAGATATCTATTTTGTCTAATTCATATAAACAAACATAGAAAGTCAAACAAAATGAAAAGAAGGAAGCACTATTTCTCAAACGAAAAAACAAGGAAAATCCCCAGGAAAAAACCCTGAAGCAATGGACATAAGTAATTTTCTTGATAAAGAATTCAAAGAGGGCTGGCTGTGTTGCTCAGTTGGTTAAGAGCTCGCTCAAGAGTGCAAGCTCTGAGCAACAGTGGTTCAATGTCCAGCCCGAGCTGAGNTGCCCAGATTGGTCGTCCAGACAGAAAGTCACTCCTCTTTTCCTGGATGTGGGAAGAAAAGAGACAGTATAAGCATCTTGAAACGGTGTTCAAACGGTGGTCCCTCCACACAAAATAATGAAGAGCAGGGACTAATTGTTCCCTTCAACATAGGACATATTTTACAACAGATGTTATCCAGTGCCAATAATTTGTAAGTAATTTGAATTTTATCTTTTAGCAATGATTTATTGAATCTTAGATGCCAGGCACGATACTGAAAGCTTTACAAATGTGTTGGCTCCTTTGATCCTGAAAGTAACAGAATGAGGGAAAACAGTTAGGCGTTTCCTCAATAAGTTAAACTTGGAATTACCATATGACCCAGCAGTTCCACTCACAGGCCTATACCCCAAAGAACTGGAAACAGGTGTTTAAACAAAAACTTGTACACCATCATTCATAGCCACGCAATTTACAATAGCCAAAGGGTGGAAACACCCCAAATGCACATCAACAGGTGACTATGTAAACAAGATGGGATATATTACAATGGAATATAACACAACCATGAAAGGAAAGAAGTACTGACACTTACATGCTACAACATGGAAACATGGTGCCAAGTGAAAGGAGCCAGACACGAAAGGCCTCAGTTTGCATGATTCCATTTATATGAAATATCCACAATAGGCAAATCCATAGAGACAGAAGGCTGGTTGCCAGAGGCTGGAAGGAGGGAAGAATAGAAAGTAATTGCTTAAGGGGTGCAGGGTTTCCTTTTGGGATGATGAAATAGTCCTGGAACTAGATAGTGGTAACGGTTGCACAACATGGTATACTTAATGATACTGAATTATACACTTTAAAGTGGTTAAAATTTTAAGTTTTGTTATGTGTATTTTATCACAATAAAAAAATATAATCCTGGGAGGTATCATTACCCCAACTTTACAGAGAAGAAGACTGAGGTTCTAAGAACATTACTCTGAGACAGGGGCTTGATCTAAGTTTTGGATGGTCTGAATTTTTCACAACATAGGGAGACCTATTTAAGAAAAAATAATATAAAATTATGATTACAGAACTGCTAAAGTACCTCCAAAGGTATTGCAAAGGGTCTTTGCGAAGGAGGACTCTGAAGCTTAGGCCTTATTAACTCCAAGGTAAATTTACATTTGCTGTTAGTAGATAGAATTGGAAAATGGAAATAATTTTAAAACCTATAACTCCGTTCGGCAGAGTGGTTAAGAGTTGGCTTGGGACACCAGCTCTGAGCAGCAGGGCTTGGGTTCGGAGCCCACATGCGGGCCAGTGACGCTGCGCCCTCTACTGCTAAGATGGTGAACAACAGCTCAACCTGGAGCTGGGCTGCCATGAGTCGCCGGTAACAGCGTAGGCGTCAGTGGAACTGCAGTGGGCTCCCGCAAACTACTGTGAGCGGCCGGCAGCTGGTGCGAGCTGCCAAGAACCACTGTGAGCAGCTGTCCAGTGGCCGGCGACCGATCTGCCTCACCTGGGAGGAGCACAATGATAATACCAACATGGGCCAGTGAAGTGATGTCCTCCACAACTAGACTGAAGAACAAAAGGACAGCAACTTGTCTGTTCCCCTTCCCCAATTCCCCAGTGCTGTTCCTCTTCCCCAATTCTCCCAATAAAATTTTTTTTTAAAAAGAGTAAATTTAACAGAAAATGTGTACAACCTCTACACTGCAAATTATAAAACATTCCTAAGAGAAAATTTAAAAGACCTAAGTAAATGAATAGATATACCATGTTTGTTTATAAATTGGAAAACTCAATATCATTAAGATGTCAATTCTCCCCATACAGATTCCAAGCAATTCCAATCATAATCCCAGCAGGGTTTTTGTAGAAATTCTCAAACTGACTCCCACATTTATATGCAAAGAACCTAGACTGCCCAAAGAAATGCTGAAAAAGAACAGAGTTGGAGGAGTTAATTGGCCTTATGACTTATTATGAAGCTACACTATCCAGACAGTGTGGTGTTAGGAGAGACAAATAAATAAACCAATGGCACTGAATAGAGGGCCTAAGAATTGACCATTTATACCTGCAGGCAGCTGGTTTTCAACAAAAACACTAAAACAGCCCAACAGGAAAAGAAAAGTGTTTTCAACAAGTGGTGCTGGGATGACTGGATATTCCATGCGAAAAAGTAAACAGGTAGAGCTAGAATCTCACCCTAGGTCTGCCTGCTTCTTTCTATTCCCTCCACCGCCTCTCTGTTCCCACCCTTGCCTTGTCCTCGTCCCACCTAACCTCTCTGGCCACAATCTTCAGAAATGTGAACCTAGAGCTCAAGACAATAGAGGAGCTGAATCAACCATAGTGTCCCCTGTTTGCTAGGAAGGTTGAGGGAGGGGAGTCTTGGCTGTGAAGGAGTTTACCTGCCTTCAGTGCTCAGGTGCCCGGGGCCCTACTGAGGCGCCGGGGTCTTGAGGTGCCTGGGACCATACTGCCTACCGCCAGAAGGGATGCTGAGAAGTAAGGCAGAGTGGGTAAACTGGTAAATCACATACCTTCTCATTGTCAGTTGAATGGTCAAAGCCTGCTCTCAGAAGTCACTGGGCAGTCAGGAGCTGAACTTGCCCTCAGAATTCTTGGGTTCTGTCCTCTTTCTGCCTCTGGGTGACTTTGGGTGTGTCACTTTAACCTCTCTGATCCTTAATTCCCTCATCTGAAAAATGGGGATAATGAATACCTCCTCTATCTTGCCCCACTGGGTTGCTGTTAAGTTCAAATACAGTATATCAATAGCCTTTGAAAGCTATGAAATATTATGTAAATATAACTTATCACAGTTCTATGTGTGCTTTTTGCAAACTGAAATGAGTAATAATATTACCTTACCTGTTTTAAATTCAAATTTTACATCAAGCTTATCTATAATTATTTTTCTTATTCCTTTTGTGTTTACAAAAGAAATCTAACATTCTAGTAATGATTCAAGATTCCTGTATTAATGCAGCTCTTGAGTCAGAGATATATGTTTCTTTTATAAATTTCATTCATTAATTTCTTTTATTCATAGATATTTTTTTAAATTTCACTCAATTAATTCATTAATTTTATTCATCAAGTTCTTATTGAGTCCCTCCTATGGGCAACACACTGTGTTAAGTGCAAGTGGTAAAAGGATGAAAAGAGACATGAGCCCTGTCCACAAAAAGCTGAGTCTGGTGAGTATAAAGACATACCCCGAACAAGCCAATTAGGATATAATGTCCTGGCTGCTCAAAAGGAAATGTTTACAAGGTACGGCCCTGGGAGAGGCGTTTCTAAGCCTCTGAGTATCAGGGCAGGCTTCACAGAGAAGATGATGTTCTAAGCTGGGACATAAAGGAGAAAAAAGACTTTACCAAGTCGGTCTATAATAGGTGGTCAGGGCATCATAATCCAGGCAAAACGTATTGACCAAGACAGGAAACTTCATGTCATGGTGGAGAATTGCAAGGGAGCATAACATGAGTGACGCTAACGTTAGAGTGGGTGTGGCCAGAGCAGAGACGGGAGAAGCAGGCCATGGAGGACCTCAAAGGCTTGGCAGAGTCATGCCAGGTTTCTGAGCAGTACAGTGATAAGGTCAACTCTGTATGTGAGAATGGAAAGTGGTATCTCATTGTGGTTTTTATTTGCATTTCCCTAATGATCAGTGAGGTTGAACATTTTTTCATCTGCCTGTTGGCCATCTGTATGTCCTTTTTAGAGAAATGCCTCTTCATATCCTCTGCCCATTTTTTAATTGGGTTGTTTTTTNGCAGCTGTCTCCCCTGTCACTCGGAGAAGCCCTTAAGGGCAGGGCTTTTGTCTTATTTATCTTCATACCCAGATCCTAGCTCAGTGTCCGGAACATGGTAGATGCCTGATATATATTAAATGAACGCTGTCTTTCTTACCCATTTCCTATTCGATCATGAGAAGGGCTGGGACAGAAAGAATTGGGCTGCAGAAGAAAACGGGAGGAAGATGTTTGGGGCCCGTGAGACGGGCTGGTAGGAACGTGGGCTGCCAGCGCAGCAGTTGGGCAGGGGTGGGAAGGATGGTGTGGAAAGCTGCTGTGTTAGCATATGGATCACTGAGCTCTCCCACTGGCCAAGCTCATTAGCTGACTTGGTTACACAGAGCTAAACAGAGCCCAGGGGAGAGACACGTCACTCAGCAACATTCACTCTTTTTTCCTCTCTTGTTTATCTTCGTTGCTGGTACCCATGTCATATCTTTAAGTTTCTTTCACTGGATGCCTTTTGGTTTAAATCTTTTAAGTTATTTTTTTTCCTTCCTGTCCTGGAGATATAGGAACCAGAGCCAATAAAGGGAGAGTTCTCTTTTTCCTTCGCGGCTCCGAAAGCTTTACATAAGTGTTTCTTCACTTCTATTTTACGGCCAGGACCAGATGCAGAAGTGCTAAAATATTTTGATAAGAGCTGTCCTGGCAGTCATTCTTGCTTTTACAGCTATCCAGAGGGAGAGAATTAGCTAGAAGTCAGCCCACAGAGAGGAGAGGGAGAAGCTATGAAATGTCTCTGCAGACCGAGATTCTGCTTCAAAAAACAGTTGGATGAGGAGGAAAAGAAAATGTCTAGGCCATATCACTCTCTAAATGAAAAACAGCACATATTTCGAAGGCCATAATAATCCCTAATATTTATGGGGGTGGGTCCCTTTAAAGCTTTTACACACAAACTCGTATCCGGAGACCTCACTCCCCAACCCTATAAGGCAAGAACTATTAATATCGCCATGGAACATTTGAAACTAAGGCCCAGAGAGGTTAAGTGACTTGCCCAAGGTCACACAACTGGACCCAGCTGGTCAATGGTGACGCTGATACTTAACCACTACGCTCTATGGCCTCTCCTCTGTCATGCAGGGAAGGAGACAGAGGTGCAGGGCAGTCAAGTGAGCTGCACGCAGTCACCTAGTGCAGGAAGCAGGAGGGCTTCGGTTCTCTCTCCTCACTCTGCAGGGGGCACTGCCTCACTCTGAGCCGGTCATTTGCATCACATTCTTTTCCATGTTCTCTCTTTCCCTCATCCTGCCCATTCTTTTGTTTTATGCCATCCCACCTCATTTACCCTCTTTGTGGCCTACGGGGGCTCTGTGTTCATCCCTCCCGGGTCCCACACTCGTGGCTGTGTTTCAACTGGTGTGCTGGAGTCCTTCCCATGTGCCAGGAGCCAGTCCACATGCACGCAAATATGAACTCACTTCTATTCCCCACAGCAAACCTGCCTGGCAGACACTATGGCTATCCTCACTTACAGACGAGGAAACCAAGTAGCCTGACTTGCCCAAGGTCACCCAGGTAGGAGGGGAAGAACCGAGATTGGAGGCTGAGCAGCCTGCCTTCAAAGCCCATCCGAAATCATTTAGCGACAGCTGCCTCTCATTTGGGCCTCGAATGCACCTTTATCTGTCCTTCGGGAGACATTCATACCTAGGTTTGCATGGACATAGATGTTCTTATTTTCTGCTCCTTTCTATCTACCTGTCATGTAAATTTGGACAGTGTGAGCTGGGAGTCTGAGAAGTGGCTTCGGAAAAAGGAATTTCTAAGGTCTAAGAGTCTCTAAGCTGAGATGAAATTAAAACTCAGGTTTCCTGAGTCTCGGTTCAGGATTCTATTTATTCGTTGGTTTGTTCATTCATCACCTTGATGCTGCCTGCTTCCTACTTAAGATGTCGCAGCAGAAAAACAATTAAGCTACTTAAAGGATTGGTTCATAATCAGGAAATAAACTATTTGTTGAAAAGGCCATGATATGTTGGCAGCTGTAGGAAACATCTCATTTTCCAGAGGGAGAGCAGAATCTAGCCTGACAGCAGGGGAGATAACCAGCATGGAGCTAGTAATGAAATAAAAATTCTGAATCTAATTTCCTTTGGTGAGATGTATTAGATTTTAATCATTTAAACCAAATGGCCGAGACCCATTTGAATCAGATCCGCTAAATTTTGCTGCGTATTTGCTTATGTAAGGGTCTTCCTTCATTTGCTACTAGACTAAAAGCTCCTTGTATGTGAAACGGAAGTATACTCATCACGATCTCGTCCAGGAGGCCTGGAAGAGTGCCTGGCACATAGCACGTGCTCAATAAATGTTTACTGAATGAAACTAAAAAGAAAACATTCGCTACTTACCAATTCTATGCCCATTCCAGGGGCAAAAAGCACGAATGCGATGTCACGCGCTATTAAGTACAAAAAAGGAAGCAAATGCCATCTCAAGGTGGTAATTCAGGAACATGGGGCCCTGGCATGAAGCCCTTCCACAGCGGAGAGCTGCTCACAAAGCGTTTTCTACAGCGAGGTTTACTGTAGCAATGCCACAGAACAGCTCAAAGCCTTTCCATTTTAATTCCAACTTTTCCAAAAGCAGAGAATAAAACGCTCTCTGAAAAACACAAATAGTCACTCATTATATTTGATCTCAATTTAAAGTTTTTCCTTTGACCTACTTATTTTGAAGTAGAAGAATTTGGAAAGTAGAAGCAGGCTTGTTAAATTTTCTGGATATGTTCAGGGGTTTGTGTTTTTATGGGGCAAGGAGGTGGACAGGCAATATATCATATTTCTGTCCTTCCCACAGACAGGGCCAATTACATGGGGCACACAGTGGTCAGGCAGATGCTAAGTCAAAAATATAATCTTAATTTTTTTTCCAAACAGGTGTTTGGAAAAAAAAGGTGTTTGGAGAAGGTGGTTGAGCTCTGTTAGCGAGTGTGCTTGCTAGTAGCATGGCCCAGATTACGTTTACACCTCACCCCCCAAACACACACACGCCATGGCAACCTCAGTCCGAGCTGAGTAGCCTTAGACCTCTGATATAGTGGCCTGACCCTTAAAACTCAATGGTATGGCAGAGGAGAGGAGACAGTACCTGCTCCCTACAGACATGCAGATCCCAAGGGGAGAGTGCAATGGACTGACAGGAGCGTGCCCAGATTGGTCGTCCAGACAGAAAGTCACTCCTCTTTTCCTGGATGTGGGAAGAAAAGAGACAGTATAAGCATCTTGAAACGGTGTTCAAACGGTGGTCCCTCCACACAAAATAATGAAGAGCAGGGACTAATTGTTCCCTTCAACATAGGACATATTTTACAACAGATGTTATCCAGTGCCAATAATTTGTAAGTAATTTGAATTTTATCTTTTAGCAATGATTTATTGAATCTTAGATGCCAGGCACGATACTGAAAGCTTTACAAATGTGTTGGCTCCTTTGATCCTGAAAGTAACAGAATGAGGGAAAACAGTTAGGCGTTTCCTCAATAAGTTAAACTTGGAATTACCATATGACCCAGCAGTTCCACTCACAGGCCTATACCCCAAAGAACTGGAAACAGGTGTTTAAACAAAAACTTGTACACCATCATTCATAGCCACGCTATTTACAATAGCCAAAGGGTGGAAACACCCCAAATGCACATCAACAGGTGACTATGTAAACAAGATGGGATATATTACAATGGAATATAACACAACCATGAAAGGAAAGAAGTACTGATACTTACATGCTACAACATGGAAACATGGTGCCAAGTGAAAGGAGCCAGACACGAAAGGCCTCAGTTTGCATGATTCCATTTATATGAAATATCCACAATAGGCAAATCCATAGAGACAGAAGGCTGGTTGCCAGAGGCTGGAAGGAGGGAAGAATAGAAAGTAATTGCTTAAGGGGTGCAGGGTTTCCTTTTGGGATGATGAAATAGTCCTGGAACTAGATAGTGGTAACGGTTGCACAACATGGTATACTTAATGATACTGAATTATACACTTTAAAGCGGTTAAAATTTTAAGTTTTGTTATGTGTATTTTATCACAATAAAAAAATATAATCCTGGGAGGTATCATTACCCCAACTTTACAGAGAAGAAGACTGAGGTTCTAAGAACATTACTCTGAGACAGGGGCTTGATCTAAGTTTTGGATGGTCTGAATTTTTCACAACATAGGGAGACCTATTTAAGAAAAAATAATATAAAATTATGATTACAGAACTGCTAAAGTACCTCCAAAGGTATTGCAAAGGGTCTTTGCGAAGGAGGACTCTGAAGCTTAGGCCTTATTAACTCCAAGGTAAATTTACATTTGCTGTTAGTAGATAGAATTGGAAAATGAAAATAATTTTAAAACCTATAACTCCGTTCGGCAGAGTGGTTAAGAGTTGGCTTGGGACACCAGCTCTGAGCAGCAGGGCTTGGGTTCGGAGCCCACATGCGGGCCAGTGACGCTGCGCCCTCTACTGCTAAGATGGTGAACAACAGCTCAACCTGGAGCTGGGCTGCCATGAGTCGCCGGTAACAGCGTAGGCGTCAGTGGAACTGCAGTGGGCTCCCGCAAACTACTGTGAGCGGCCGGCAGCTGGTGCGAGCTGCCAAGAACCACTGTGAGCAGCTGTCCAGTGGCCGGCGACCGATCTGCCTCACCTGGGAGGAGCACAATGATAATACCAACATGGGCCAGTGAAGTGATGTCCTCCACAACTAGACTGAAGAACAAAAGGACAGCAACTTGTCTGTTCCCCTTCCCCAATTCCCCAGTGCTGTTCCTCTTCCCCAATTCTCCCANAGTTTGAGAAATTCACCCATTCATTTAAGACACATTTATTGAGCACTTAGGGTATACATGACTCTGTATTAGGCCCTGAAAAAAATATTGTTAAACTTCCAAATTAAAATGCCCTGTGGGAGGGGCATAATACCTGAGTACATTACCTGAGTGCACAAGACAAAAAGAGAAACTTACTCATCTCTGCATTGCATGGTCAGCCAGGAAAATAATTTTTAAAAAATCATCAGTGAAAAAGAAAACAGGAGATGATGGTAGATGCAAGTAAAATAAGACTGAATGATAAGACAGAAGTTGCTTAGAGTTGGGGGGAAAGCTAACTTACATATGGTAGTTAGGGAAAGTCCTTCTGAAAAGTGATATTTGAGATGAGCTACGAGTAGGAGTCAGCCATAGGGATACCCAGGGGATGAGCGTTTCTGGCAGAGAAAACAGCAGTGGGAGAGCTGGGGGATGGAAATGAACTTGACCTTCTCCAGAAACAGAAAGAAAGCCAGTGTGACTGGAGTGGAGGAAATGAAGGGGAGCTTGGGGTGGCCAGAGAGGGCTAGGGAAGGAGGTTAGAGAAGCAGATAGAGGCAGAAATAGATATAGGTCTTGTGAGGCCTCACAAGGGTTTGGGGTTGTATTCTAAGTGCAGTGGGAAATCCACTTTGACAGGGAAATAACCTGAAGTCAAATGCTTGTGTCTTTGCCCCAGGTAGCATCAGTGTCTCGTTTGAATACTCTAAAGTCCAGAATGCTAATGCTTCCGAAAATAAGAGTCTCAGGTATAGGGGATATCTTTAGGTGATTGTACCCCTTGACCTACTCCAAACCAGGTGGATCAACCAAACAGAACCTTGCTCTCCCTGGCCTCGGGGTATGCACATCACCTAGGTCTAGCCAATCAGAGTATCCCATTCTCCTGACCACAGCGATTGGCCAAGACCCTGGGTATAGGCTTTAAGCCCTGGGTAGAGTTGGATACCAGAGGGAGAAGCTGTCTTGCTCCCCTGAGTAACCAAGGTGGGATGATGCAAGCCTGACAGTATCTGTAGCCATTTCCTCCTTTTCCCACGCTAGGCTTACCCACTCCCGCCTCCTTTGCATAGAAACCCCTCTGCAATGGGAAAGAATAAGGCAAACACCCAGAATAACGTTGAATAATAAAGATGGAGAAAAAGATCTCGAGCTGGCAACTGACAGCACTTTCTGACGCTCAGGGATCCCTGAGGCCAACTCCCGCCTGCACTTCCTGTCGGAGTGCCTGATCAAATAAATGCCCCTTTTTGCTCCAGGGATGTGAGTTTGGTTTCTGTCACTTGCAATGCAAAGAAATCTGACTATTACAGCATATTAATGAGGGCAAAGGAAATGCAGTTAACATTCACACAGCAGGGTCTCCACTTTCTTCGGTCACTGGAGGTAAGTGAACCGGTGGGATATGTATCACTGACACTCCCCCCTACACACACACCCTAAAGAAATGAACCATTTGTAAGTGCTTCGGTGACCATCCACACTCTCCCATGCCTTCCCACCAGGGCTACGCCGGTAAACTGGCTCTTCGGGGTGGGAATAAAAGATGCTGATTTGTAACATTTGGCAATTGCTGTTCTATAAACTCTCCCATCATGGCATCTTGAGCTACCAACGGTCTGACAACCAGCTAGCAAATTCCTGAAAACAAGAAGCGGTGATGGCAGGTCTCAGCACAGCACTGCTTCCATCCCCCTCCCTCCACAGAATCTCTCTCCTCGCTCCTTCCTGTTTTCCTCAAAGACCCTCCCTCTCTGCCCACAACTCCACCTGGGGTTTCCTAGCAATGACCCCTTCTCCTTTCCTCTGCATCTCACCAGCCTCATCCTC